>NW_027658130.1:0-12275 GCF_964235325.1 Thermobia domestica
GGAACAAATCGATTCCTACTAAAGTTCCCAGAAAATCTTGAAGTATCCGAAACCCTAAAACTATTCTTCATGAGATTCGATTTTACATTAGGTAAAGTAGAATTCGGATTACTATTACGATATTCATTCTTATTTATTGAAGAACCTATATTCGAACAGGACATTTTCTCTTTGCCTCTATTACTCCTCAGCAATTTAATATACTCCATTTGTTCTCTATTTTGCGAAACATATTGTTCGGATATTTCTAACAATTCCTGTCTATTAGCTGGACAGTAATAATGTAACATCCGAAATCATTGATTCGGATTCATTCCATTTAAGATGATACCTACTAGTTGACCTTCATTCAACCCGAGTTGTAAAATATCCATAGATATCATGACTGATTTAACATAATCATTAATTAATTCTGTCAACCCCTGTTTTCTATAAACCTTTTCACTTATTAGTGAATGCAAAACTGTGGGTGTAATATATCTATGCATAATGTTATTTCTAAAATAAACCCAATCAACGTTATTATTCAAAGCTGATGTAACTTCCTTTAATATAATACCTTCACATTTAGAAAGAAGTACTGTTAGAATCATGTTAAATGAATAACTAGTATCCATTAATATTTCTTGGATTTTAAATAACATCTCAAAAGTCTGAATGCTATTATTACCACTAATGTTCTTAAATTCTGACAGTTTATTCTCTAAATATGTCAAAGATTTATGAAAGGTATATTTAGTCATCAGCTTTTGTTCTAAATTATGATCTGAATATACTTGATCTTGCCTATTCGTTGAAAAGTTATTAACCCTATCACCTTCAGAACTATTCTGGTTCCTATAATTAAGATTATGTCCATGCATTCTGAGACTTGGATTATTTAAACCCACTTTCGCAGTCGAACTCAAAACATTAGAAACTCTCTTATAATAGTTTCCTAGATTAAGATATCTATTCTGTATACCAACTCGTTCTCCTGAGTTACTACTATTAGAAGTATTCGGAATGTTTCTACTTAAAGGCGGTCTACTTAAAGTTACTCTAGGATCATTTTTCTGAATATGACTATTGGATGGATTAGCCATACGACTGACTCTATCTAGATCAACTGAGTTCATCAATGATTTATTATTATTGATAGGAACACTAAATGATCTTACATTAAAACTATTCGCTAATGGAGGAGTAAGTTCCATACTTATATGACCAAAATTTGAATTTTGATCTAAACTAGGATAACCAGTAGCGTCTACTGTTAAGAAATCTGCATTCGACATATCAATGCTAACATAGTCTTGTCGAGAATCCATTATATGATCAAGATTTGAATAAACAATATTAAAAAGAACAACAATATAATATAAGAATAGTATAAATACTATAACTAAACATACAAAATATACTACTATTTTCTACACTACAATAATACTAAGATGGAAATCTACACGACCAAAGCAACAACGCTGGAAGGAAAATCGAAAATGTTCAAATATACCAATAATAATAATAAATACAAAATTTTGTAAAGGCTGGCTGAAAATTTCTATCATAAATTCTTTAAATTCAATGAAAAAATATTAATTCAGTCGACACGGCACAGCACTTCGAGGATGCACACTCGAAGTCTACAAATGGAGTGCACACTTCGTCAAATTAGCTTTTGATCCACACTTGTTTACAGCGCCTCATCGTGATGGAATGTTGAACATTGATAAAAGAAGGGAGAATTTCGAGTACTAGAAAAAATTAACATGTTTCTTTTCTTTTTAGATGATTGACTTTCCAGTTATATGAAAGATAAATATATCGTACAGATTGACAATATGAGGTAACCATAAAATGACTTAAGAGTTTCTTTCATGTATGCCAAGAGCTTCAGCTTTGCCGTAGCTGCAAATATTTATCAGCATAAAAACCACTAAACTATTGGCGATATTCTATTTTATTAGGGATGCTTGCGCGAGGGAATATTTATTAATCCCCCGGAAGAAAAGTAGCACTTGTGGTTAGGGCGCTGATGACACTATTGCGTAGTAGCTTAGGAATTTTACTGCAGGTGAAAGTAGGCAATTTTCAAGAGCGTTAGGACACCGAAGGTACCGAGGAGAGCGCTATTTACAATAATGTCGCTCAAGACTACTTTGGGAGAGAGTTCATATTGAATATAATTCCTTTATGTACGGTAGATACACAACAATGACACTATAATTGTCGTCGTTCTACTATATTGCTACAGTTACAGGCATACTGATTAGACTATTTCTACCATATTGTGCTAATGTTGAAGTTCCTTATATGTTACTCTTCCTTTGTGAATATATAGATTTTACCCACAAATCTTCAAAATAGTGCCTACATATTCTTAATCTACGCCAAAAGTTAACACTTAAAAGGATGACAAGGAAAGAAGTGGTGGAGTTGAACAACATGAGGACCAAAATTTACAGGAAAAAGCTATTACGTCACTATGAAATACCAATTTATAAGGATCACGTGTATTCAAGGTGGATAATCCTAATTAAAATAATATGTTAAAAATATATAAGGTTACTATCTTATAAACCCGCTTAAATGAGTTCTGTATTTGCGTGCACTTCACTATGGTTTCGGCGTCCTACATCCTCCTTGAAATATACAAGCTGCCTCTCCTACATGCTTTCCACTACGAAAAAGGGTTACTCAGTAACGAAACAAATCCCCTCTTCCAAATAATCATAAAAAAGCTACTGTATATCTAATAAGAATTTTATGAAAATAAAGAGGCGGTTTTATGAAAAAACACAGTGTGCAATGTACTGGCTCTCATTGTTCAACTATACGGAAGGAATCATTTGTTCATAATCAACTCATAATGGGTACCGTAATGGGATTACATAAATTAAAAGGAAGGCAAGTCTTTACTTTGGCCATTTCTTTCAGTGAATCGTTCAATGAATCGATTCGTAACCAAGACTGAAAAGAACTTCCACTGCCAGCTTCTAGCCTGCCTTCACTCGCTGACGCTCGCTCGGCAATAATATGTGAATTAAATATTAAACTTTGGCATAGAAAAGAACCTAGTTACTAACTTTATATATATATATATATATATATATATATATATATATATATATATATATATATATATATATAATATATATATATATATATATATATATATATATATATGTATAACTAACTAACTCTATGGCCTATGGAACCCGGAGGTTCAATGCCGCGAACACAAAACCTCTGCACTGATTTCTATCCTTAGCTAACTGCATCCAGTTTCTACTTTGTATTCCAATCTGTGTGAGATCTATCTTAATATTGTCGTCTCATCTGCGCCTAGGTCTTCCTAATGGACGTTTTCCGATTGGTCTTACACTCAAGACTTTGAAATCGTTTCTACTTTCTTCCATTCTAGCTATATGACCCGTCCACCTAAGCCCCCTAGACTTGACGACCCTAACAATGTTGGGTACACCATATAACTTATGTAGTTCCTCGTTATGAAGTTTCCGCCATTCCCCATTCCCGTTCCTCTTGGGTCCAAATATTCGTCTCAGGATCTTGTTCTCAAATACTTTTAGTCTATGTTCTTCCCCAAGAGTAAGTGACCATGTTTCGCAACCATACCGATCAACAGGCATGATTATCGTTTTCTATATTTTAAGCTTCAAATTCCTCGACAGAATTCGCAACGACAGGAGATTTTGAACCGAATAACAACACAAATTCCCTAGCTTTTAGTCGACATTTAATTTCTTCGTGAATATGATTTTGGTCTGTTAACATTGAACCTAGATATTTGAAACTATCCACTATATCAAAAGTATTATTTAATATTTTAACGCATCAATAATTTGCTATATTACGCTCCCGACGCACTTCCATGTATTTAGTTTTCTCTGCATTTACTTCTAAACCCATGTCCCTGCAAGCGTTTAATAAGATCTCTGCATTTCTTTCTATTGTTCTCCTATCATCCACTATTAAAGTTACTTCATCAGCATATGTCGTAACCTGGTGAATACCATTCAACTCTAGGCCCTGGTTGCTATCTTTGATTTTCCTTATAGCGTATTCCAGAACAAAGTTAAATAATAATGGCAACAACCCATCTCCTTGTTTCAGGCCACTTTCGACGTGAAGTTTCGCTCGTGGACAAAAAGTTTCCTACCCGAACTTTACTTTGGGATTCATTTAAACATATCTTAATTAATCTAATTGGGTTTCTCGGTATTCCAAGTTCTGTAAGAACGTTGTACAATGTTTCTCTCCTAACCGAGTCGTACGCCCTTCTAAAATCAATAACTAGTTGATGTACCGGGGTATTGTATTCCCACTTTTTTTCGAGTATTTGGCGAATGGTAAATATTTGGTCGATAGTTGACCGATTTCGTCTAAATCCGCACTGATAATCTCCAATAATTTCATCTGTGTATGGGGTCAATCTTGCTAATAGAATATTTGAAAGGATTTTATAGGGTGTTGACAGAAGAGGAATGCCTCGATAATTATTAGTCAGTTTTGTCGCCTTTCTTGTGAATTGGAACAATGATTGATTCTTTCCACTCTTGTGGCAATTCTTCCTTGTTCCAGATAAGGAGAATGAGTTTGTGCATCTTGTTCCACAACTTTTCGCCTCCAGCTAAAATTAACTCAGCCAGAATTTCATATACACGCGGAGATTTGTGTTTCTTTAATTTCTTTATAGCGGTTTCTACTTCTATTCGGTTGGGATCTGGAATATACGGTTCTGCGGTGTGTATGTCCTTTTCTCCACGCACACTAGTTTTTGGTTGCGGGTTAAGGAAATCGTCAAATAAATCTTTCCATCTATTTAAGATGCTCTCCGTATCAGTGAGAACTGTACCGTCAGATTTATTTAATATATAAGCACTAGGTGGACAGCCCTTCTTAAATTCGGTAATCCCCTTATACATATCCCGGATATTTTTATTTTTACTATTATCTTCAAGTTCCTTAATTTTAGCTTTCAGAAAATCCCGTTTCTTTGTTCTATAAGTTTTAGAAGTTTCCCTCCTGATATCTGCGAAATTGTGTGTAGTTATTTCATTCGGATTTTGTAGCCAGCGTAATTTTGCCTGTTTTCTCTTCTCTGCTAGTTTTATGCTTGCCTTGTCGAACCATGGTTTGTTCCTAGACATTTCCGCGTGTCCCAATTTTTATTTTGCTGAAATTTTAATGCTATCTCTAATTTCAATCCAGGTATACTCAACACTAGTGCACTCCGAATCTTCTAAAGCCGAGAATCTATTCGAAAATTCAATCAGGTATTCCTCTCTTACCTGGATCTCATCTAATTTCTTTAAATTGAATCTCTCTGTTTTCGGACAATGAATATTACCTTTATTCAATGATAATCTCTCTCGTATTATCGCTGCTACCATGTAGTGATCAGTGACAAAACGTTGCGATGTGGTAATTTTATACTCTTCACGATTAGATTTTTGGATGTTGCAAAGTTCACGGGTCTAACACCGTTGTCATTACTTTCCTTATGCAGACTTTCGTTCCCTATAATCGGTTTGAAAATATCCTCTCGTCCTATCTTCGCATTGAAATCCCCTAATAGAATTTTCATATGGTATCGCGGGAGTTGGTCAAATATCCATTCGACTTCTTCGTAAAAACTGTCTTTTACATCGTCATCCTTATCTTCAGTTGGGGCATGTGCATTTAAAGCAATAATATCACACCAACGTCCCTTAAGAGTAATAAATGAAAGTCTGTGAGTAATAAATTCAACCCGTTTAATTGCTGGTAATATTCGTTTGTGAACGAAAAAACCTGTTCCTAACTGCTGATTTTTATTTCCTTCCCCGTAGAAGAACGTAAAATTTCCGGAATTCACAGCTCCATTTCCTTCCCACCTAACTTCCTGAACTCCTACTAGGTCCATCCTGTATTTCACTAACTCACTCGTTACGGATTTTAACGCGCCTGACCTATAAAGACTTCTAATATTCCATGTTCCAAATCTCATGTCCATTTTCTTTTGCTAAGGTCGTGCCAAGTTATCAGTCCTTGTCCGAAGCTTTTGCGAATATTTCTGTACAAGTGCTTTTTTCTTTCTTTTTACAGGATGAGGTTGTTAGCCTTACCCAAAACCCCAAGCTGGAGGACCACCCCTAGTCGTCTGTCCGTGACTGCTTATTCAGTATATTCGCAGCTAATCTCTAAATCTAGAGGCTTTCTCCTCGATCCGCGACCTGAGGACGCGCCATGCCGTGGTGACAGGAACCCACGTTAATGTATATATATATCTATATCTATATGTCTATATATATATATATATATATATATATATATATATATATATATATATATATATATATGAGCTAACAGACAAGTTCTGAAAACCGGAAGCGAAAGATCAAATCGCTGAATCGAAGAATCAAAAAAAAAAATGAAATGCCCAAAGTAAAGACTTACCAGGAGGAATTTGTGAAATCTTTGATAAATGTGGAGAAAGAAATTTTTGATCTGTATTTCACTTTTTAGCAGCTGTCAAAAATGCAAAGTGCATGATAAATGTATATTACAGTTTATTAAGTGCAAGTAAATGAGGTAGTTTGAAAGGAATTTGTTTAGAATCAAAACTAAGAAATTAGGCCTATCTACCTACGAATTAATATTTGCAGCTATAGCTGTAGCTGTAGGTATAAAGAATTGAATAATCTATGTATTCATTATTCTGTGATAGAGCTTAACATTTTAATTCATACGCCATTAAAATTTGTCATTTACGTGCAAATAGCTTCATTACCGATAGTATAATAATTTCAATTAAGCTATATAAACCATGTAATATTTAAACACAAATGAATTTATAACATTATTAAAGAAACTATTTGGTTGCTTTCCCCATATTATTTTAAATTCCATTGCATACTCAAAGAACACAACGTAAATACACTGCTCCACAAAACTTAAGCAACTCGAAGAAAGTGGCAGAAAATTAAACGACACGATCACTGCACCAAGTATAATGAACAAACAGACGGTCCAGATGCACAGTGCAATACAAGTAAAGACGAACAATACAGTCAGAATGTATAGAGTGACCAAAAAGTTCAGCACAACGATCCTCAACAAGTGAAGCTGGATTGTGCGGGGGGCATAGGCAGTCAATATGGCGTGTGACCACCACGAACAGCTATACAGGCACGACAGCTGGCCTGCGTGCTGCAAATCAGAGTGTTGATCAAGTCTTGCAGCAGATGGCGCCACTCCTCGAGGAGAGCTGTTTGCAGGTCAGGGAGAGTGGATGCTGGTAGACTGCGCTGCTCTATTCGCCGCCCAAGAGCATCCCACACATGCTCGATGGGATTCAAGTCCGGCGAATAAGCAGGCCATGCAATACGCGTAATGTCTTCGCTCTTTAGATACTCGGACACAAGATGTGCACGGTGTGGGCGGGCATTGTCATCCATGAACAGGAAGTCCGGGCCAAATGCTAAGCGGGAATATCGCACATGTGTATTGAGAATTTCATCCCGGTACCGTTGTGCTGTCAGTGCCATGTTGCACAATATGGAGGTCCGTTTTCCCATCCAGCATAATTCCACCCCATACCATAATTGAACCACCGCCAAAGGATGGACGTTCAGCAATGAAGTTTGGATGATAGCGTGTTCCTGGCTCTCTCCACACTAAAGTCCGACCAGAATCTGACGACAGGCTGAATCTCGACTCATCGGAGAACATGACACTCGCCCACCGGTGTTCCCTCCATGCAACATGTTCCTGGCACCATGTATAACGCGCACGTTTGTACTCCAGTTTCAATGGCAGACACAGCACAGGCCTTCTTGCATACAGTCCCGCTCTATTGAGCAGCTGACGAACAGTTTCACGACTCATGCGTTGTCCTGTAGCCTGAAACAATTGATTGGCCAGTTGAGAGCACGAAACTTGATGGTTACGTCTGACAGAAATTGTGAGAAATCGTTCCTCGACGGCCGACGTCTTCTTCGGACGGCCTCCTCCGTGACGTCTACTGACTTCACCTCCATTTTGGAAGGGACTCCACAGCCTCGACACAACACTTTTGTTCACGTTGAATTCCTGCGCCACTTCCACTTGCGATCGGGCCAATTCCAACCGCCCAATTATTCGCTCGCGGTCAAAGTCACTCAAATGTCATCTACCACCCATTGCAAGGTGTGTACCCCACACAAGAACCACTAACTCAATGCTTGGAGCCTCGGACACTACTGGGCTCTGGTGTACGCCTCATTGCATAAGATGTTCACCGCGCTTGCAACGGTGCTGCTTATGCGATAGAGTGGATGCTCGCCTCGCCTGTGTCTCTCTGTGTATGTGTTTGCCACTACTCAGTGTTGAATGGGGCCCACACGCCACTTATACCACGTTCTATCGGGTTGCTTAAGTTTTGTGGAGCAGTGTACGTTTGCGTAACATTTTAATATTCCACTTGTAATATCACTAATTATTTATTAAATCAGCCCACAAATACATTCACCTCAATAAAAATATTAAAAGTATGTCTTTTAAAATTTTATTAAGTCACTTTGACATTATTGTTGTTCCTACGACGAAGAACTCCCATCTAAAGTACGCAAATGTGCTAACGTATTGTAGATCCTCATTCACTACGTACTATGCACTCGCAGACTTGTGAACTTGGACCTTTTGATGCACACTAGGTGACGTCAGTTACGGAAAAAAGCGCAATTCGAATGCAAACTTGTATCTTTTGGACACGGCCTATGTATACGATATACAAATAGTGATCATAGAAATGACATTGTTCTTTCGTCTCTATCTAACGATAATCTCAAGGAGTTAGCGTTTACCACTAACGAAATACGAGCACAAATTTACAATTAGTGAACCATGTCAACTTACACGTATACGTGGAGTATTGTGTTTAAAATAAGAAAACTCTTCTTATACATAATAACACCAACATAAATTACTGGAACTATTAAAACATGAGCAATTGACGATTCAAAGTTATCAAAATAACATAAAATGGTATAGGAAAAATTTATATATAAAAATATCAGTTTGAACGTAATGGAGTTTGACAACCAGTCAAACTAACCAGTTTGCGAACTTGATGTTTAGAACTATTATCAATTTAACCTTAGAAGAAATACGAAGTTGCTATAGGAACGAAACACTCACAAATTTCGATAATTCGAATTGCCAAACAATATAATAATGTGGCATCAAATTACATATAAAAGTTAGCAATCAAAACTTGAATGCCTTATTAAATTGTCTCCTCATTCAAAAAGTTCATAGACTTATAGTTTTGCCAAATATAGTAATCTCCTCCATCAGTGTAAGTTTTAAGCGCATAATTCTTGTAGTTGGAACACTAGATCCATTTATCTCCTGGCTCTCTATGTGAAAAAGAACATCAAAACAAACAAAATAAATGGTATCTATTTCTTCAGCAATTTCCAATTGCTTCTCTTATTCCCTTTTCCACTTATCTTAGGGAAATAAAAGTTTTAGTTTACGTGCATGTACTTTTCTATTCTTCCAAATCTTTTTAACAGAAGTATTTACGAATGTAATAATTATCGAGGAATTTCTCTTCTGTCAACATCCTATAAAATCCTTACAAATATTCTATAAGTAAGATTGACCCCATACGCAGATGAAATTATTGGAGTATCAGTGCACATTTAGACGAAATCGATCAACTATCGACCAAATATTTACCACTCGACAAATACTCGAAAAAAAATGAGAATACAATACCCCGGTACATCAACTAGTTATTGATTTTAGAAAGGTGTACGACTCGGTTAGGAGAGAAACATTATACAACGTTCTTACAGAACTTGGAATACTGAGAAAGCTAATTAGATTAATTAAGATATGTTTAAATGAATCCTAAAGTAAAGTTCGGGTAGGAAATTTTTTGTCCATGAGCTTTCACGTCGAAAATGGCCTGAAACAAGGAGATGCGTTGTCGCCATTATTATTTAACTTGACTGGAAGACCAATCGGAAAACGACCATTAGGAAGACCTAGGCGCAGATGGGAGGACAATATTAAGATAGATCTCGCAGAGATTGGAATACAAAGTGGAAACTGGATGAAGGTAGCTAAGAATAGAAGTCAGTGGAGAGGTTTTGTGTTCGCGGCATTGAACCTCCGGGTTCCATAGGCTATAGAGTTAGTTAGTTAGTTAGTTACGAATGCTAGGACAAGGCACTTTCGTCATGAAGCTTAATTGCTTTCTTCATGGGTGTACTTTAGGTAATGATCTTATAGATTCGAGATCCAACCCATGTTGTGCAGTTCCGGAATCATTGCTCCATATTTTGACAATACCCCTAAGGTACTACGAGATTTTACTGAGGTATATTCGTCTTAGATGCTGCGTATACTGATTGTGCATTTTCATGAAGATGTACGTGATGACTAATAACAGTTCGTATTCATGTATTTCACTGTTCATTATATGTTTCTTTCAGGTTTTGTCTTCGGACACATATGTCAAACATGGTGATTGTTTCAAATTTTGTTGCTCCGTTACATATCCTGTCGTGAAGCTTGAATCATTAAATATATAGGAATCAAATAGAAATGTATCTGGGCCTAGTTGTTAATTTTCACATGTTCTGTCAAGCAGTGTTATATTTAGGGACTTACTGATTTTCTAGCAAGATATTCTGAACAAGATGATTGTTAATATTTTACACGTTACAGAGGAATTACATGTTTTTTTTTAATTTTGCATTGCTTTTAATTTTGCGAAACCTTTCAGTTTTGGCACCTTAAAGTTTTGACCGAAACAGGGCTATCGTCATAGCAATGCTTCTTTTCCCTTAGCTTTTCATCATTCATTTATTTTCTTATGACAAAAACAGTGGAATTGGAAAGAGAGGGAAGGGATGAGGAAAGGAAAATACGACACAGACAACGAAACAAATAAAATTTGAAAAGGATAACAAGTTTTCAATATCTATACATTAGGGTGGAGTGTAAAAGAGGCCAAAAAACTTTTTTTCGAAATTCGATTTTGGATAGGGGGCAAAAGTTGCATCATATTATAGTACTTTACCATGGAAAATTTCAATTCTCTAAAATAATTTTTAGCCGGGGCGCAATGGTCCTTAAGTTTGAAAGATTATGCAAATATGTGAAAATAGGCCATTTTTTTAAAATTTAAATTCAAATTTGGATATGTTGCAAAAGATGCATCATATCGTAGTACTTTACCATGGAAAATTCCAATTCTCTAAAATATTTTTAGCCGGGGCTCCATGACCTTAAGTTTCGTAGATTTTGTAAACAAATACATGTCTCTTGTGTATTTGTGTAATTATTAGACAGCTCTTCGCTTGAAGTAGACTGTAATTTGAGGGTGTTAAGATTCGTTGTCGCGACGAGATGAATTTCTAAAGCTACCGAAGTTCATATTCTATGTTACAGGCTACATTAACCTAAAATTCACCACTTAGAGGTGCCTGCCGTCGAGTTCAATCCCACCTATTGAATTTTTCATAAGTTGCGTTCACGTCTTCCTGCAAAATACTGCGACTGTCTGAAAAGTAGGCGTGTATTTTCTTGAGTCAATTTTGGAACGAATAAAGAAATCGCTCTCTCGTGCCCCAGATACTGAAAGAAGTTTCACTAATTAATTTCACTAATCTTTCCACTATTTGCGTATGACATTTGAACTCAGGGATATCAACACATGTATTTTCTGAAGCGCGAATTTCTTGAAATTTTTCGTGTGTCTCATGAGTCAGTATTAGCGTTCTGTTATATTACACTCATTCTAGTTTATCATTTTTGTGTAATTATTAGTCTCGAAGTTTAATACTGGCACTTCGAAGGAACGAATTTCAGAAGGTTTACACTGCTTTCTGGATTGGAATATTTTATCAGCAGCAAGGATTCGTGTAGTTAATCTGTCGACACCAACCATGGCAATGAGAACGTTTTAAGGATTCGCATAGAATGCATTTCTGGAAATTACTTTATTGACTGGAGTCTTGTATGATTCTTGCAAACATCGCGAAAGTTTTATGGTCAGGAACAAATGTTTAGCTCCGTATTTGACAAGAGGTTTCAGTTTGATGTTGAACCACACTTTTATCACGAGTTTTGAGCTCCTCTGAAGGATTTGGCATTGATATATACACCTATAGACGCAAAAGTGTGTAAGTCACTGTTAACAAGCGAACATGCCCAAGTTTCCCAGGTTTCTTAATCTGCTAGGCTTTTATCAGTCTAATCTTATGACAGATTGGAGTATTTCACTCAAGTACCTC
>NW_027658131.1:0-12192 GCF_964235325.1 Thermobia domestica
GCTCTGTTCTGTACAGGGTAATCATAGTATGTACATGTGTTTTTCTAAACTTCTACTCAGCTTGATTGCTATTTCGACCTCGATTTGGTTTCTCTCATCCTGTGTGGTATGCATTACGCTACACACATTGATATTTTTCGTATACTGACAATATTCAGACATTACCAACCAAGTAGTGCATTTTAGCGCACTTAAGGATTACATATAACAACTCTAGACTTCTTTTCATGAATCCATGAGAGGTTGTGTTAGCAAAGGGGAAGTCTAAATGGTTAAAGTACTGACCCTATGGTTAGTGTGTTAGCTTATGCCCTAATGGCCTATGGTAATATCAGATACAAAATTTAATAACCAGGGATGTAGATACATTTGCTATACCAAGGGACATGTTTTCTTGCAGGGGACTACATAACGTTTCTTTATAATTAGAGGGGAATGTTAGGGGGGGGTTTATAGGTTAGTATTGTTAGTATTCCTAATCCTATAATTAATAACACCAGTATTGGTATTAACATTCGTATTTTATGTCTCTTTTTTTTTTTTTTTTTAATGCAACAGGCAATCGAGAGGGATTTCTTTGTGGTTACAGAGGAAATCTACGAAGTCAAGTTACATCATGTTTCATAATGTTAGTGGATCATGTTGATTTATAGAATAGATTTTAAACGCAAAAGTTAACCACAACATAAGCAATGGTTGATATGTTTTTTTTTTTTTTTTTAAAAAACACACCGGAAGTATGTTCCGTTCGTCTTTAAATCTACTAGCCTTGACTGATAACAAGCCTCGGTTTCCGTTGTGGTGAACTTTTCTGTTTTTTTTTTTAAATCTTAAATACCTAGTGTAAGTGATTTTAGTTATGCGGAGAATAATTCTATATGGAGACAACACGATGACCTTGTTGTTAAGCGACAGTTAAATCCAATGTGCAATGGATAATTTAATAAATTACTTCCTTGTCTTTTTCGCTTCGGTATTTGCCAAGAGATAACTATACAGAGGGTCCCAACACCTACGGTCTTTAACATGGTGGAATGAAAATGTATAAATTCGATTACCATACTTACATATAGACTTCTTTAAATGTCTAAAAACAAACTTGTGCTTTTACTCGTCCAAACAATAGGAATTTAATTTTTAAATTTAGAGAATACCTTTCCATGGTTTTTGGTACGTTAGATCGTGGATATTACAATGAAATTGAGTTCTTTTAGATACTGTGACAGTTTTAAAGTCTCTTGACGTTCGCTTACAATCTTCTTATGATTTGTTACAACGTTGATTTGAAGGAGTTTCTTTTCTTTTTTTTTTTTTTTTTTTTAGTTTTGAGTCTTATCACTTGTCCAAATTTTGTGTTGATACTGATGCGAGAAGAGTTTTTCACCTGTAAGCAATGAACTGAGGTAAGTCAATAGGAGTCTGTCCGTAGGTAAAAGAGATTTTCTTGTCACAGTAGAAGTTTATAATTCTTACGGCACAGAGAAAGTTCTGTATCCGGATGGAAATTTAGATTTTTGGTCACTGTTGTCCACTAATAACAGTGATGGATTGAACATGATTAACCATAATCAATTTCCATATCGTCCCTCTGGATCAGCCCTGGATGGGGCCGACATGCAGTGATCTGGATCCTTGGGTACCTCCAGATACCAGATCGGTGGGGGGGGGAGGTCCTTACTCTAGGCATCACACTGGGTAGGCAATGGGTATATCTGCAATCAAAGAGACTATTAGACTACATAATCATTAATGCGTTATATAATAACCTTGTCTTATGCAGAGTACGTGTTTATCCACTGAATCCTTCTTGTACTTGTTCATTATATATATTTCTTTTTAACGAGGCTGACCACACATCAATTTTAAGAGAGTTATAGTGATCGATGAAACCTACGAAGGTTACCCCAAAATGAGGCTATTCGAAAATGAGAGTCGACTACAGAATGTTTTTCCTTCAGATGTCCTGAATGTGCTGACCACACATCGTCAGAATCTAGGTATAGAAACCGGTATAAATATTGTATGTGATTGTAGTAATATCCTAAGAATCAGTTTTGTATCATTGAACCACTACACAGGAATCCTAAAATTAAGTGTATGTGCGCTGACCACACATTATTGTTGGTAGGCCTCTTGTGTTCAAGCCGTGATTGTGGATGAAGATCAAAACAACGTAAGACAAGTTCTTCCCAAATTGATTGATGTACCTAACTAGGTTTGGTTCTTTGTGAGTGGAATGATAATGATGGAGGAAACTGATTTTTTTTTTTTAAATTCTTTTCATTTACTGTAATGATTAATGGGTGATGAATCATATGGTACTTTACAAGAGAGGCAATACCTAGTGTGTTATGACACGTCAGGACGTAATGGCCATATTGACATACATTTGCCGTATTCTTTGTTTTCAGATGTAGTCAGGTTGAGAACTAGAGTGTTAAAAGGAAATTTGAATTTAGCCAGCGTGGCGGAAATGAGCTAATTATACAGCTTGGTATACTGACAAGTGGCTTGGTAAATTATCAGCTCAGCTGACGAATGTTTGGAGAGAGAGAGGGGAAAAAAGGGGGTTTTGCATCGCAACTGAGAGAATTCATCTAGTATACTGTTACAGAAGCCAGCTTCAGACCAGTGACATCTCAGCATTGTCAGATAAGTATATTTGCATTGTTTTTCTAATTTAGAGGACAGGAAGTGGTCAGTCGTTCAGATTTTCATGCATGAGTACAAGAAGTCTATTGTATACAATCTTTTATACCTTTGAATGTTAATATTATCTACCTTTTCTTTATTGTGAGAGTTTAATCTAGGGTACTTCGTAAACCACAGAACTAATGATCAGAGTTTAGATTCAACAAGATTTAATTAAATTTAATTATACCATTGCAAATATGCTAGTTAAGAAAATTAGTTCATCATCAAAATTTGTTAATGAATTTAACTAAAACAATAATTGTAACTTATCTAAAGCAGACTGATAAAAGTTTCTGGCAACTAATTGAACTAAAACACAATCAAGAAAAACTGATATAACTTTAAACATGCAAGATTTTATAATGGGACTGCATTTCTAGTTTTACACTTTATTACACTTTATATACTCATAGTGTTCAAGATAAGACGTGTCTCACCATAGGGCAATCTAGCATTTGATAAATGCTCAGTTAACGTGTATATTATTATTATTATTATTATTATTATTATTATTATTATTTTTTTTTTTTTTTTTACAATTGTAATGTCTCGCTAAATCTTTGATAACGTGGTGTCTCAATTGTTACAGATTTCTTGAAATAATATTGTAGGGTTTTGAACTTTATAAGATTAAGATAAATGAGGCCCTCAGAGGTGGCGGTCTTATCTTGGGCACAATGTGATTTGTTCAATATCTCTGCAATCCTTTGTAGGTAGCATAGTAAGAATAACCAAGAAAAATATCAAATTCCCTTTTTCTGTTTTGAACTAAAGTGTTATTCAAGTGATTAGAAACTTATAATTTCTTTAACAGAGGTATAAAAAGGAAAACGAATACTCAGATATCTCCAAGGCGTAGGTCCTTTCCCTGCTTTTACCTGGGCAGGTTCTGTAAGGCAGGCTACTTCGGCTTCTGTAAGGAAAAACCTGAAACGAAAAGAATTCTCCCACACACACATAGCATTATAGGCGGGACGGGGGAACCTGCAGTTGAGTGTAGTGTCCCGGCTACCTATAAGCCGACAATTAACGAACTTGGTAGTTAAAGCGTGGCTGGATTTAAATAGTAGAGTTATCTTTATTTAATTTTCTTCTTTTCTCACTAAGTAGGATGCTAATTATTGCACTATGTTGATTATGAAGTATGATAACTAACGAGTTTAAATAAGAACTTAACTTTGTGGTTCATATGTTTCAGCTTGTTGGAGTATACGTATCGTCTGTTGCTCGGAGACCACAAAGGAAGAGAAGGGAAGATTTACGTCTCCAGAGGCATTAAGGGGAGTTTTTCTTGTTACAGGGTAAGTACTATCTCCTTGACTTGTTAGTGTGTTAATTTTGAAGCATGCATTTCAAGTTCTTCACGCCAATTGGTTTGACTAGTGAATGTTAACTTAGTTGAGTGCTAACTCGAGTGCAATGAAGTCTCAGTTCATATCCTGGGAGTATCCCATACTGATTGTTATTATTACTGAATTAAGTGGCAACCCAATGAAAGAGAGTGAAGTTACAGTGATTATACTAAACGCGGTCTGCATTACCTGTGAATTTAGTAAGTAATTCCCTAAGGAAAAAAAACAAACGTGGTTAAGTGGTTGTCACTCATACAAAAAGTGCTTGAGTCGGGACTCGATCTCCGACGTATCTGTTTCCTTTCAACGTAAGATACAATTTCGTAACTGCCAATCACCTCCGGTAATTGAGACCATTTTTACAACGATATTAATTTTGACTGGAATATTTTGGGGCTCGAACTCAGGACCCCTAGTGTAGGTAGTGTTGATATGTGATCCACTAAGTGTTTATTGAAAGTATTTGATTTTAGCCTACTTTTACATAACCAATTCAGGTACAAACTTGCGCTCGTGAGGAGCGATAATTTAGATATAGGATAAAAGAAATGATCCATTAGGGGCTCGAACCAGGGATCGCTAAGAATCAATTGTTTATCTGAGACTATGGTTTATCCCAATCGTGATGATTTATGAGGCAACATTATTATTATTATTCATTTCGTCATTACGTCATTTCCCTATTTTCTTATTTATCTATTTTCCCGTTGTAAATGTTGGTGTGTATAGAAGCTACACGCAACAACATCCTGAGTCCTTGTTAGCAGCTGGACTCACTTCCGTCACCCGATAAGAGGTGATTTGCTTTTAGTTTTAATGCAGAATGAAAGACGAGTGTTGAGGAAGTATCCACAAACAATTTAAGTATTTGCATCAAAACAAAATGCTATGTGATTAATTTCAAGTTTGACAGAGTACTACTTTTGTTTGTTTATTTGGACAATTTCTTATTTCACTTAACCTGATAATTACTGTCACGTTCTTATATTTATATCCTGAAAGTCGTGTGCGCCATACGCTGTTGTGAAGCAATGTTTTTCACCTAGTAAACAGGTCCGCTTATGAAGGGGGCCACCAAATTTTGAAAAGTCTCATGACTTGTAGTTTTAACATCTTTTGACGGGTATAACCTTAAGTTTTATTCTGAATAGAATTCCGTTAGTTTACACCAAATTTAGTTAACACAAGTTGACAGAGCTCGTGTATCCTTAATATGTGTCCCTTGATTTATGGGAATCTCTATTATTCGAGTATCGACCCTAGTTATGAAATGATGTACACGTACTGATTCGCTTCCAATGTTTTATTATTATTATTATTATTATTATTATTATTATTATTATTATTATTATTATTATTCCTTGAATGCACAAGTGATAGCGTGACTTAATACCACTCTGCGTTGTATTCTCAGCGTTGTGTGCCTTTTAATTCAAATCAAGCTAAGATTTTAACTTTTATGAAGGCAGTTACACAGGGATGATTGAAAAACACGAGTATAGTGGGGTAGTGGTAGGACAACATCTGGGAAGTTACTAGAGCCCACAAAGATGTCCTTTATGTAACCGTTACTTGACATAACATGGTGATAGTAATATACGCAAGTTAGTTACAATCAGCGGGTTCTAGCCCATTACCCAATGATGGGAGGACCGAAAAAAAAATGGGGGGGATCAATCTACCCCCAAATGTTCTTACGAAATACATATGGTAGCTTTAACACTAACCTAAGCTTATCTTGCCACAATGAAATAATGATACAATATGATACTATCTAGTATTTTGATAAACATCACTGAAAACATTATTCTAGAATGAGCATCACTGTTAATACTTGATCATAATTTAACATGAACTGAAAGGTAATGTAAACTTACTGACTAAATGTAGCAAAGTATAGTACACAAATAGCTATTTACATTCTTTTTTTTTTTTTTAAAAAAAAAATGAATAGCCGATACATATATAATTGTAAATGTATTATGTACAATATACACAGTAGGCTAGTACATTGCCGTAATTTGCCAATAGATTGGCCATCGCTTAGAGATTGGTCAGTTTTACAGCAGCATAAGGTCAATTGTGGTCACCCAGAAGGGGTCGCAGAAGAATTTTCACTCATGTCTATGAATACGAAGTCCACAGCAGCAGCAGAAAACAACATGTCAAAGACTAAGGCGTATTTCTCCTTATTTCGTTTTTCTACCTTAATTTATTTTAGTTTCCTTTTATTTTATTTTATTTTATTTTATTTTTTTTTTAAACTTTAACCAATATGCTTCCCGCCCGAACTACGCGGAAAAAAAAAATAAAAGTAATAATTGCTCAAGGAAAACAAAAAAATGGGGTAGGCATTGTGTGGAGTAGCCTATGTAAATATTTAGTGGGGGGAATCTAGCTTCCCTTTTCTTTTCTTTCTTTTTTTTTTAAACAGGTATATAACCTGGGTCATAAGAAAGCGACGCGTGTGTCATAAGTAGGCATAAGTGTGTAACGGAACAACCCAGAACAGGCAATATTGACTTTGCTTTAAATTTCTAGGTTAATGCAGTCCTAGACACAAAGAGGGAGAGCGGCGAGTTTCTCAAAAGAGAGAAATGAAATAATCAGGCGACGGCAACGGATGGAATCCTGTACTGTGACTGAGGAACCTGCAGCTGCAACGACGTATATAGAAAGTTGGAGTTACGTATTCAAGGCGTTACACCTGTACGTATTAATGGTAGTAGTTACTAATAATATTTTACTTTTCAGCTATGTCAACACTTATTTTCCTTATAGCTTCTCCGTGTTTGGCAGCATATTGGGAGTCCTATAGGAGAAGAGGAAGGGTAACTCATTCGTGGCCGGCCACATTCACACAAAGAACAAAAAAAAATACTTATCCCAATATGGTGGCAAACATTCATTTTGGTATCAACTCGACATAACCTTTTTCTGTGACGCGTCCAACTTTTTTTTCTGATTCTAAAAATGACTTATTGCTCCTCAGATCACTTTTTAGCGCCGCCCACTAAGGTGACTGCTTATTCCCCTAGTAGGCCATGGATGTCTAATTCCGTCTACAGCATCGAAGGGAGAGGAGAATGGATTCCAGGAAGTAACTTTTTTTTTGTTTTAAACTGATAAAGAGTGTATTATAACCTTTTGTTTGTTTTCAATTGCACAATGTATTCTTTTCAGGCTCTATCTATAGCCGTGTATGCAAGTGTTCCAGTATGCCAAAGGTCATGTGTGACTACATGTACTCCACTTATTAGTGGTCTATGTGATGTATGAGAGATTCGACACACTCACTAATGAATATACGCCAAGTTTTTGTTTTCTTTCTTTTTTTTTAAATTCGTCTAAAGTCAGGCGACTAGGTCTCATGTGCAACCTCTATGATACGCTTAACATTCCTCGTCCTCACTATCGCTAGATACTTCCAGCTCGCGTGAGGTATCTCGGTGGGTAGTCTGCTGCTGTGCATGCGTCATAGTTTGCTGGGCAAACTTACGGATTAACCTGAGTTGTTTATGATGTTCCTGTATAATCTGATTAACGGCCTGTTCGTTATCCTCCGTTTCGTCAGTTAAGGACTCGGCCTGGGGTACAAGTTTCCCCAAATAAAGGTTTTTAGACAAAGATCTGGTTCGATCTGAACTATTGAAAATAGTCAGAGTAATATTTCCATTTTCAGTAAAAACTGGACCTCTCGGGATCAAACAGGAGTGCCAATATCGAATTCCCTTGGATGGTAAGAATTCCCAAATATGCACGTTCCCGGTCGGTGCGGTAATTTCTATGTCATATGAAGCCTTGGACGGCACGCGGACATTTGTTGGAAGGTGTACTTTGTAGGTAGTGTACGGATAGATATCAAACAGTTCGTCGCCTAACCCCAAGGGGTTTGGCACGACCTTTTTCGGACTATGATCCTGGGCAGAACTCTCTAGGTCAGGGAGAGTTGCTGGATCATTTTCACTTCCTTGCGTTATCAATTGTTTTTCTAATGGCTCTAACTGACCACTGTCTGATTTTTCCTCTACAGGCTCATGAGGCGCCTGGGAGGTCAGGGTTGGCTTTACAGAGCGTTGGTTCTTTTTGTTATATCTTGTCTCATAAGGCGCATTCTTTTTCTTTCTAGGAATAATCTCTGTATCCGAACTTTCTGTAGGACTAACTGCAGAAGTTCCACTAGGGCCTGGCTGAGGGTCAAAGTTGGATGGGTTCCTTTCCTCTTTCTCTACGTCAGGCGAGTGGGTAAATTCCAGCTCAGGAGCACTGGAAGATACCTTGCTTTTCTTAGTTCGTTTACGTCTTGCATTCCTACGTCTATTGACTTTCCCATTCGTTTTATTCGTAGGCTCCGAGGGAAATTTTGTAGTTTCCCTGGAACACACGAATACGCGGGACGTAATTTCTTCAGTATGAAGTTTTTGTCTCTTATCAGGTACACTAACAACAGGATTTATGTGATTTCCGGTGGCCAATTTTGGAGACGGATCCTTCCTCTTATATGAGAGGTTCCGTTTCCTATAAATTGGTTTGTTTCTATGAGGGGGGACAGGGTAAGCCGTTTGTCCAGCATTATCGTTCTGTCTTGATTGGAAATCATTAAACGATCTTTTTCCTACTGATGGTGGGTATCGTTTAACATGTTTTAAATCTAAGGTATGAATCACACCATGACGATTTCCATATGTACTTTTTGGGACTATGAACCATAGGTCTTCAACATGATTCCCGTCTTTATCTGCTAATTCCATGTATTTGGAATGAATGGTGGTGACATACTTGTGCAGAAAATCTATTCCCAAAATAACGTCATAGGCGCAAAACTGTGGGTCAACTATAGCTACGTCTAGGAATCTTCGTTTGGTTGTTTTCAAGTGATCCTTGAAGCAACACGCTATTCTCACCACAGGAATGTAATCTGTGGGCTGAGCACCGACGCCGCGAAGTTTCACATAACCCTTCAGTCTTTCAGTTAGTGGGAATCTTGGGGGTAAGAGGGTTTTTGAAGCTATCGAAATTTCAGAGCCAGAATCTATAAGAGCTTGCGCCCAGCGGTTTCCTATTTTTATCTTGACTGTACAAAGCTGCGCCTGCCCATGGCCAAGGCCATAGGTATTTTGGTGATTGTTCCTATACGTTTTGTAACCCGGTTCTGCTACTACTTCGTCTGTGTAACAAGAACTAATCTGTACAAATCCTGGTTGGTGTTGTTCTTTAATGCTAGACCAGTCCAAGCGGTCATTTTCCCATATTATGTCATAACCATTCCTTTGACTAACTAATCTTTGCGCTGTGTGAAATTTTCTAAGATATTGTAGGCACTGTTCGAGATTATCGCAATCATCCACTTCAAGCATCAGCTTATTTAGGATGTCTGGCAGCAAACTCATTCTAAGTTTACTCATCAATTCACTTTCATTAACCCAACCTCGCAAAAATTTCAAATCCTTTATTAACTTATAAATGAACGCTAAAGTACTTTCATTGGGTTGTTGTTTTCTTGTATCAACGTCATATTCTAATCTTGCAGTATACTCAATGCTAGGGAAAGCCTTTTTAAGTTTTTCTTTCATCTCGTTATAGCTTAAGGGTAAAATGTTTGCTAGGTCTACTAAATAGAAGGAGAAAGCTTCCCCTTTCAGACAGTAAGGAAGGTAATTTACTATCTCTCGGGTTGACCATTCATATATGCTAGCCACTAGTTCATAGTCCTGCAGAAAAAGTTCCACACACTCATGTCTATTGCCAGAGAAGGAGGGAATTTCAACATTTGGATAGATCTTAAAGACTTGTGGCTTAGCACTAATAGTAGAATTTTGATTGTCACCCTCGGGAGGAGGGTTGCTAACTTTGCCTGTTCCTCCTGTATCTGTAAATTTAGGTTTTTCAAAACTATATGGTATAGATGGCTCGGTAACCGGACTAGTTTTAATTTCTTGCTCAGGTTTTAAATTTATGTGAGGCTTATCCTCAGGATCTGCTTTTAAGAAGGGCGAAAAATTTGATTTTTGCTTATCAGAGGTCTTATCTTCACTTGATGAATGTGAAACGGGCTCATCTTTCGGATCTAAGGACCTGTCTAAAGAAGCCGAGGTGTTGAAATTTTCAGAGACGGACCTATAGTCGGTATCAGTTACGCTTCTATTTTCTAACTCGGAGGATTGTTCTGAACAAAATTCTGATGTATAAGATCTATCATGTTCGCTAAATACTGATTTTTCTGTCTTTTCCCCTTCGCTAAACTCTAATTTCTCCACTGGGGTCGTGGGTGTAATTACGCTACTAGGCGGCGAAACGAACACTATTTGTAAGGGATCTAACTTTTCCTCTTGTTGGTACTTTTTCATTTCTTTAGTCGCAGGTGATTCACCAGTTTCATTATAGGAACTAATTTTAGAACTAGCACTAGCTGAAGGTTGTAGATCACTATTCTGAAAACTATCAGTTTGTTTGTTAGATTCACTTTGAGATGGAGAGGTTGAGGGGTCGTTTTTATTTTCTACTTCATCTAAACAAATTACTGACGCACCAAATTCCGCGTATTCAAAGATTTTACCAATGTTTTCGTTTATTCTACTTTCGGACCAGGAATCGTTATTTTCTTTTTCTTCCTCTTCAATTTGTTTCTGGTGATCAGAGCAAACTGAGGGGAAAGCATCATCACTTTTCGTCTCTTCGCCTAACCTCCTCTCGATTGGAGCAGGGGCGACGAGGTCATTTCTTTGGTCAGCGTTCTCTGTGGGAGGGTCTTGGTTCGCTGCACGGGGACTAGAGACCGTGGGAGGATCCCAATGATCATATCGGAGTTCTTCTCCGGAGTTCCACGAAGGTTTTGACTCATCCTCCAGCGATGACGCGGGAGGAGACTCCGGTTTGCCGTTTTGTATTTGCTCTATTTCTTCGTTTTGTAATTTCTGTAATTCGTATCCTAACCAATCGTCTTTCAACGACTCACCCCCATCTGAATCGGCACTACTAATATCTCCGTTTGACCACCTAACTTTACTAACTACACTGAGTATGTTATCTATACTGTCCAAATATTGCAGTTTCTCTTGGAGGGTAAGGCTGTCTTCAAACATGACAGGGTTGGTTTGAGTAGCGGTTGTCCGAATAACCTTAAGTTCACGGTCTGTATTAATCCGGATCATTTTAGGAAACTTATATTCGGTCTGGACGCTAACATCTTTCTTTTGAAAATCGTTGGTCTGTATTTCCATATCAAAATTTCCAACTACATTTTCCTCAGGTAATAAATCTTCAAAGGGGGCTGAGGGGTCAGCTTGAAATAAAATACCTAATTTCTCTTCATCGTCACCTTGGCGACGAACAACTGTAACCTGTATTTTCTTATTCCGTAATTGTTTAGCCAACGGTCTAATTAAGTTTCCTACTGCCGGGGACAGTTCCGTTTGTAATGAATGCTTAATCTGGTCTATTAACGCTTCATCGTTAGTTTGTGTCAGAGAGCGCAATTCATTTTCATTATTCTCGTCAGGGTTCTCGATTCTCCCTTCCTTTGGTTCGTTTCCTATATTTGCATAAATTGGCTCTTTATTCGTGAAAGCCTTGGGTTCGAGACCAATATTTTCATAAATTGGCTCTTTACTCGCTAAAATTCGTGATTCAGTATCTAGATTAGCATACATGGTTCTAGGACCGATCTCGGCATAAACCGTTTCATCACTACTCCCAGCATAAAAGATTGAAAGGTGGGTCTTTGCATTTCTAATGGCGTTCTAGGATCTGACAGTTCGTATTTTATGGGAAAATATAGCGCTACTGGGCTATCTGGTCCTTTAGATACACCAATATCTTTATTTTCTGAACTTACACTAAGTCACTTATTCTATTTTCCTTATCAGCTAACTTATTATTATCTAAGGGACTTTGGTTCGAGGGGACATCAGGTATTACACCTGCTGTTGTTTCTATCTCAATTGTTGCCTGAGGCCATTCTGACCTGCGGTTATTAGTTCGGCTATCTCTAGTTCATCTTTTAATTTACATCATTCACTAGAGTTTTCGGATCTACCCCCGGTGGGGTCTCGTCCGTATCTGAATTTACATATATCGTCCTAGGAGCTGGCATTGGTTTTTCACTTGAACCAGCACTTTGTATTTCTATATCATTTCTAGTCGGGAT
>NW_027658132.1:0-12167 GCF_964235325.1 Thermobia domestica
GGTGTAATGAGAAAGAGGAAAGAGCGGAAGATTCTGTATTTGGAAGTGGAATTAAAAGGAAATGTAGTTAGATGCGGATAAAAAGGTTGGGTAAGTACCGTAGTGTATGATTCCAGCCATGTGTCCGGAAGGGAGGAAAAGTATGAAAATGATTAATACGTTTATTATGTTATGTTAAATTAGGTCAAGAAAAAACCACGATCCGCTTTCAAATTCATAACCAAACATACAGTGGTAGCCTTTGAGAACAATCACATCGATAAAATTAAAATTCTATGGTTATACGAGGGCTATCCAGAAAGTAGATTACGTTTTCGTCTGTGTCCGCTAGGGGCGGGGCTAGCGCGGCCATCTTGGGGTCAGAGCGTTGCGCAGCTCAGTCGGCATCTAGCCGTGCTAGTGAGAGGTTCGTGCTGTGCTCCGTTAAGATACTGTGACGGTTTGAAATGTCTGCGTTAATTGAAAATCCCGCGAGCTGCGAGGTGCGTGCAGTAATAAGGTTTCTGACAGCAAAAAACTGTAAACCGATAGAAATCTATCGGCAGCTGTGTGAAGTGTATGGGGACAACATTATCACTGAAGGTGGAGTGCGACAGTGGGTCATAAGATTTAAAAATGGCCGAACCAATGTTCACGACGAAGATCGAAGTGGGAGACCCAGCAAAGTGACTGCCGAACTTGTCGAAAAAGTCGATGTTAAAGTCCGTGAAAATCGAAAGTTCACAATAACGGAACTTTCTTTGAGTTTTCCACAAATTTCGCGAAGTTTGTTGCACGAAATCATCAGCGAAAAGCTTGGTTACCACAAGTCGCAGGCGGCCGAATTTTTCGACGAAGGAATTTCCAAGCTCGTACATCGCTACGATAAATGCCTTAATTTGAATGGTGACTATGTCGAAAAGTAGTATTTGTGTGTGGCTTTCATCTGTATATAATAAAATTTGTTTCCTATACTTTGTTAATTTTTTATTCCAAAACGTAATCTACTTTCTGGATAGCCCTCGTAAATTAAGGAAACAAAGATTCAGGAAGCCATATATAGGGTGTTTCAAAACAATAACAACGTTTGCGAGGTGATTCCTGACACCAAGATAAGGCAAAATGTATAGATGAACCTGGGTGCACAAATACTTCCTTTCGGAGTTACAGGCTGCCGAAAACATGAAAAAGAAAAGAACTTTAAAGGTCCATAGTTCCAAAACTATGGGACTTACCGGAGTCGGGTGAAGACTTCACTTAGGAACTGATATGTGCCCTATCCAAATATTCAAGTTTCAGAATCCTGTGGTACTTCCGCAATAATTTTATAGATGTACATACTAATTACGTGAATACTACTCTTTTTTATTCAACGAGCAATTGTAGCTTGAAGGGCTTAACAGAGAAGTTAGCCTTAAGCTTGCACTTAGACTCAATTCTGAGGTTGATTGTATAATTGCATAAATTGAATTTATGGTTGTTACATTTGTAGGTCACATGAATTTTAAAGTTAAACGAGTGAAATTTATTATACAATGGAGGTTGAATGGATGTGGGATTTACATTTCACATTGAATTAGGATTAGCGATTCTTATTCTTGCTTTTTGGTAGAAATTACGTTAAGGATGTAGAGTACAGGTAGGTAAGCGTTATTCTACAATATTGTTACATGTTTTAATTGCAAAGTATATACGAGGAATTAAAGCAATTCAATTTTTGGTACTCCATCTGTGTTTATTTATTTATTTATTTATTTATTTATGTATTTATTACCGACAACTTACGTTTCAAATACACTGACTATATTCATTATTAGAGCTGAACTAATTTAAGAATTGTTGAACAGTTATTGTTGAAAAATTTTAATTGTTACGTTTGTTAATTTTATACTTGAACATAAAACAATCAAGTATTGAATTTACGCTTTCATTCAATTTTATACATTTGTTAGTAATAAGGATATTTGATTGTTTCATATTGAAATATAAACTTATAAAATGTAACAAAATAAGACAAGAAATAAAATAAATAAAACATGGATAAATTACCAAATAATGAAATGTTTTAATTACGGATAAAATTATTATAATAAATATAATGGATGTTTGAAAACTAATGAGCCTACCTGTGAATACCTGCCTGAGGCGAGCAGTGCCTTAACACTTGCCGGGAGGGGAACAGAGAGTATTAATATTCATATTTGTATTCAGGGTAAGTATCACGACTGGGAATCGAGCCCGAGACCAGTTGGTTACAAATGACAGTTTTCTTAAATGTCATTCTGTGCCGTTTCTTAAATACAGGGTGGCCCAAAAGTAGGTATACATCTCAGCATTGATCAAGCATAACATTCTAGGTTATAGATTTATTTGCTTCGGATGTTCCTAGGTTAACTTAAAAGTAAAAAAAAAAACATTAGGAACGAATAATAAAAAATAAGTCTGCCTAATGGATAGCAATAAGAAATTATATAAAATGCAATGAGCTGAGCAGTACGGTACTGTGTACGCTGATCAGTGTACAGTACAGCACCTTTGAGCCACCCTGTATATTCCTTCACGAAGATTGACAGAGTTAATGTCACGACTAGGATAAGTTTTAGTTTAATTAATATTTAAAAGCAAATTAATAAATAAAAACAGTGTTATACAACAGACATAATAATATAATATATGTACTGTATATGCTCCATCGAATATACTCTATTAAAAATGTATAATTTCTGTTATCTCTTCAGTTTGCGACAAAGGTGAATATGGTCCACTGCCGCTTCCACCCGAGAAATGTGACCTGACATGTGAGAAGATTCAAATGTCACTCAATAATCAAACCGTGCCCCCTTGTCATGAGGTCCCAGTTCTGCGCTGTGGTTGTAGATTGTTCTATGTAAGGAATTTGAACACTGGAAAATGTGTTCCAGCAGATGAATGTAATTTACGTTTAGGTAAATAATATTTTTAACAATAAAATAAACAAAGTATTTTTTCGCATTTCTTTACTGTGGTTTTGGACTTTGTAAATATTTAAATTTTAATGGAAGGATAACGATACGTTATACTTTTATTTTCCTATTAGAAAGTGGAAACATTTAATTACTGAATTCTGAATAGAAAGTCCTCAAAAATGCAGTAATCGAATAAACTTGGTTATTCGATAGGAAAAGAGTAAATTGGAGACGAGGTCAATTTTCTACTTCCGCTGAATTGTTTATAGAGCTAATAGATTAAGGTGGATCACTAGATGTTCTCGGTGCTATGCTAAACGCTGCTTGAATAGTACGGCGTTGCCAGATAGTGTCGAATGTTTACTGATGTCAGATAATAAAAGAAGTAATGATGGAATTCTGCTTGGATATGAATTGGAGAAGTTAGTTTTCGACCCTTACCGCAAATTACAGTTAAATTCCGCTTCTCGAACTGCAGCGTTAGAATCTAGGAATATTCTTATTGTGATTACGACAGTAAGCGTACAAATTTGCGAACAACGCATTATGGCGTTCTGCGCAAGTTTCTTCTCAAAATCTATTTCCTTAAATGTAAATTAAAATTTAAATAAAATGTGAAACGTAACAGGAAAAACGGTCAAACAATATATCTATTTCGTAATAAGATCGTTACTGTAAAATGCTTTCCACACACAAATGATCATTGCATAAAACTGAGCACTTCTAGTAAGATCTAACAGCAAGTGCCATCTTGTGTTCTCATTGTTAAACGAATCAAATATTTTCTTTTATTTGTTATATTCTTCGATATCAGAAGACACAACCAAATGAATCAGTGTCTTGTGTTTTAGCTGAAAGATACTTGTAATATGTAACTTTTAATTGCACAGTAATTAAGGGAATGAGCTAAAATACGTATTGACTTCCGAGTAGTGATCCACCTTAACGTTCAACAAAAATATTTTAGTAATGTCATGTCAGATTTTGTCGAATAAAATTATCATTCATAATTTCTGGATAAGCTAAAATTTCTTTATATATATATATATATATATATATATATATATATATATATATATATATATATATATATATATATATATATATATTTATATTTATATTTATATCTATATCTATCTATATATATCTATATATATATAACATTTATTACTGTCGTGGAGGTAGAAAATTTATAAAACCCTATGTATACGCTTCCTACTTTAAGATCTTGCTGGCGTTTATGGCTTCCATTTTTGCTTAGGATAAAATACTTTCCGAACGGTCAACAAGATCTAAGCGAGGTTTTATACCAGAACAAAAGTGATTATAAATCAGTTTCTTTGGTTTATGGTACATCTTTCATGTTTATCAGATTCAACTTAAGCAACCAGTGAAACACATACAGGGTGATAATGATCTATATCGACAAACTTTAAGAGGTGATTCCTTACATCAAAATATGAGAAAAAGTTAATGTCGAAAATTACATATTTTCAGAGCTTGGACTGTTCAAAACCCAAATTTCAAGAAGCCTTATTTCGAATTCGAGAAACTGTGGGTGGTGTCCTTATAAGCATAAATGAAGTGACGAATACGCAATCCAAAAGTTCATATTTAATTAATGTTCAATGGGTGTATTATTCACTGCAGGGTGAAATTCCCAGACATGCAATCAACCGAATTTTGAGATATGCTATGATATTATGATTGGTGCAAAGTACGCAAACGATGAGCCTTGATAGCAGTGAAGACGGAATCCTTTGGCGTGATGTCGGAAGTGTTAAGTATCGTCGGCAGCACGGTTTCTCCTACTCGGGAAAAGGTATGGTGTGATGCTCTCTTTGACGCTTATAAGTGAAGATATCGTGAAATATACCGTGACGAAATACATATCATCACACGTTCTTCCGAGCACAAAGAAACGTGAAGCTGCCGGTTCCTCGTCCAACTTCCCTCCGAAGCATTGAGTGTCCATTGTTGTCAAGGTTTACCTCCTGCTTACTTTAGACCCTCCTTGAAATCAGGGCATATCTGACAAGCCTATTGGGAGTATATGTGAGAATTATACACTATAGGGAATACCCTGTACACCTAATGAAAATTGGGGAAAAATGACTTTTGGATTGTGTATGCGTGGCTTCCTTTACGCTGATAAGAACCACTATTCACAGTTTCTGGAATTCGAAATAGAGCCTATTGAAATTGAGCTTTTCCGCGATTTTGGACAGCCCTAGCTCTGAAAATATGCACTTTTTGTCATAGGTCCATGTGATCTTTTTCTCTTATTTTGATGTGAAGAATCACCGCTTACAGTTTTTCGGTATAGTTCATTAACACCCTGTATATCAAGATGTATATTGTCTAGGTACTTGATAAAATGTTTATGCAACCAACATGACACTTTGGATATTGGAGTTGCATAATTAAACCTTGAAGGTAACAATTGCAATGCCAGTTTAGAAAACCAATCAAGACAGCTACTATCCATTTCATAAAGATAGGCCCCTGACTTCGAGGTGCTGCTGTGATGTCCAGTCAAAACTTATACTGCATTGTCGTACCTCGTTGGAATTGTTGGAATGTTGTCTTTTCAATACTTAAGACATACAAATTTTCTTTGCACTGTATAATGAGAAAAAAATAGAAATTAATGAAAAAGTGCGTATTTTTCGTATTTTTTTGGTAAATCAATGTTTGTAGGACTATATCTCGGAAAGGAGTTAACATGAAATAATTTCCTGTGCAAGATATGTAGATGCATATATTACCTGCAAGTTCTGAAAATTTCATTACTCAACACGTAGTAATTTTCTTGTTATTCAGCAAAAAGTGAGACATCATTATCTCTGAATTGCGGCGGTGTATTAACAATCTGAAAAAACTTTTAGAAAGATCTTAAAGTAGCTTTTTCAACCAAACTGTTTTGACTTGTTTTAAAAGATAAACAATCACAAATATGACATTATGATTTTGTCTACTTTGCGCCCTTCGCTATCGCAGTTTATACGGAGTGCTACGTTGCCACATTTTCCTGACGCGTATACACTCTCAGCCGGACGGGTATTTAAACTTGTTACGCACTGTCCGTCACTTTTTAGAGATATTTTAAAAATGTAATGTCTCCACAGATTTTAAACCAATTTCTTAGAAATTAACAGGATATACAGTAAATGTACCAAGTGTTCAAAATTAGAAAAGCGAACTCTTATCTTGTTTGGATTTGCATGTGATGGTCCTCGAAAATTTGTTGAATTTTGTCAGTTCTTCACTTATTGCACGCAGTACAAAATACACTTGCACAGAAACAAAAACACGCACAAAGTTTATTATATGATACAACCTTAGTTGATATGTAATATTGAGTTTACAATTCACAGAAAATCTGTTTTCAGATCTAAGAGCTCCAAGCTACATTAGAATCTGCCTTTGAATAGGAATGACGCGTTTTTTTTTTCCGGCGCAGCCTCAGGTTTACTTGAAACAGAGTTACTATCTTGTTCACTCCCGGATACGCCACTGAGCACAGAATAATCAATGTCCTTACTATTAATTACTAACTCATAACCGTCTGAGTCAGAGTCATTCATCAGTTCTGCAATTTCATTATCGCTAAACATTTTGCCTCTTCTTTTTGTAACACCGCCGCTCGTGAAGGAATATCCACTTTTTTTTTTTTTTTTTTTTTTTCAAATGAAAAAGCACAAGATATACTCACGAAAATATAAATGCCCGTTCGTCCGTCTCATTGCAATGAACCCATATGATATGAATGCGTGTGTAAGTTTTTGACGCCTATGAACCCAAGGGAAGTATTGAAGACTTAATCAGTGCGACGTGATTAGACGCAAATACAGCCCTCGTCACCTACTCATTGCATTGTTTTCTTTCGTTGAAAGAAAACAAAGGACCCATTCTGTGTTACTGTACATTCGGCAAGGGAATTGATCGCAGAACTTGGGTGAACACGTGATTGCCAAGGCACATTTCTTTTTAACCTTTAACATGTTCGTAAGCTAGGTAGAAATGGAGCAATTGTTTATAAATATTAGGGAAGATAGCAGGAGCAGCGATGAGTCAACAAAGTCATGACGAAAGTGAATGAAGTAAATAGATTAAGAGATGAGTTTTTGGATGTGTTACTTCAACGTTTTATTTCGATTACATTGAGATGTGTACACTCATGTCCAAAATTATTGTCGCATATCTATAACTGTCTTCTTGTAAGAATATAATTTGATAATGATTTTGCAGGGTACTTTTAATACTGATACTATATGTAGAGTCGGGAAATGTATATTTGTGGTAAATTTCATAGGAAAAGAATACGAAAATTAGCATGAGTAAAACAAAATGTTGCTAAATGGATAAGAAAATTTTAGTTTCGTTTTATTGTTCTTATTTACTGCTCTTTTGACATGAAATTTTCCACATAGCCTACATGTCTTTGCCGATTATACACATACTAACATTATAAGAAATACCAGGCGAATTCGTTATCAAATTATATTCCCACAATAACATATTTATAGACATGCGACAATAATTTTAGACATGAGTGTACATGCATTAATGTTTTTATGATGTTGTGAAAGGTTATAATAAATACTTTTTCCTATTACATTCTTATGAAGTAGGCTTCGCGCTACAAGCTTCCTGAACGCGACAACACTGCACGACAGCGTTGCCGCACTTCCATTTACTGTATGCTGTTTCTTCATATAAGCGCGGGGAATTTAAAGATTGGGTTGCAACATGGCTCACCGCTTAACGCAGAGAACATGTTAAGTAAACATATTTTTTTAAAAAATAAATACTCTACCAACTAAACCCTTTTTTGTTAATAGTTCCAAATATTTGGAATACTAGACTTCCAAATTTTCGAACAGTATTTTGTACGTTTCTCTACCTACCATGGTAAAGGAGATCAGAGCTTCGCACATTTGTTTTAATTACACAAAAAATATCAAGTGATGAAAATTGAACTTTTCACAACTTACAGTTAATGGATGCATCTACATATTGTACACAGGAAATTATTTCACGTGATCTCTTTTCTGAGATATAGCTCTATAAACATTGATCTACCAAAAAAGTACGAAAAAATACGCACTTTTTCATTAATTTTTATTTTTTTCTCACTACATAGTACAAAGAAAATTTTTATGTCTTAAGTATTAAAAATACAACATTCCAGCAATTCCAACGAGGTACGACAATGCAATATAAGTTTTGACTGGACGTCACGGCAGCACCGCGAAGTCAGGGGCCTATCTTTATGAAATGGATAGTAGTCTCGGACTGGATGTAGGACTCACAAGTACTGGATATTCTAAATTTACTTTCTTAACTATAGACTCCACTACAAGGAAACGTACGTGCCTCTTGAACAACAAAGTCATAGAAAAAGTGAAGAAAGCAAAAATTTACGTTATTTTTTTAAAACTATTTTTCATGAGGATTAGGCATGCGTGCGAGACAAAATTTGTGGCTGTCTCGTCTCGAAAATGTGCTGTAAAAGTGATGTCTTCATTCGAAAAATGTATATTTCTCTATTGGAAGAGCCGTGTCTCGACTCGAATTTTGTCAGGAAAATCCTGTCTCGACTCGTCTCGTGCGCATCCCCAATGAGGATAATTCTCTCATCCCACTAACATTTTGCGGCCCTCCTTAAGGTACATGAACATCTTACAGGCTGTACCAAGACCGTCTCAATGCATAGGGCTAATTATCATTTGTTTGAAAAACATTTTCATTATATTTGTTACGTGTAAAAATTTGGTCCTAGGAACCCGAGAATCCTGATTTGCTTAGGGTCTCACAATGTCGTATAGACGACACTGGAATTGGCTGTAAGTGGCAAGTTAATTGGTAAAATATAAATTTAAAATGAATTATTTATCAATTAGGAAACTTAGAGATTATTATAAATTTTATCGTAACGTTATGTTAGGTTTCCTAAATCAAGTACTCAAAATGTGCATTATAATTTTTAATTTATAAATTACAATTTTAGGCACATCAGAATATAGATTACACTACAAATATTATTGGGTGATATTTTATCAAGTTCAGCGAGCCCAATCCAGCCCGAATGTACCTAAACCCGGTCCAGCCCGGCCCGAAAAGTTTTGGAGATTTTCAGCTCGGGCCCGGCCAGGCCCGATAAGTTTTTTAAAATTTGTGGCCCAAGCTCGGGCCGGGCTCGATAAATTTTAAAAGTTTTTGGCCCGACCCCGGCCCGGTAAATTTTTAAGAAATTTAGCTCGAGCCCCAATCTTTCTCAAAATTTAGTATTAAACTTGACCTAACCGTCAGAAACATTTTCTAAACTCTGGTTCACAACCTGACGCTTGCCATTCGAATGGTACTATTGCCTCCTAGAACTTTGCTTGGCATCGAGAGAACAAATACTCCATTTCCTGTAACAAAAATCTAACTTGATTGGTTTTTAGCATAAAGTGAAGATGGCAATATTGTTTAGCGATAGGCAAAACTTTCCCACCCCTTCTTGTCATATTTTGGGTTCAGTGAAGGTCAAGGTCAGAGCTCAATTTACCGCGCAATGCCTGCAATCCTCTATAGTAAAAGTAGAGCCGCTAAGCAACACAAGCTGTAAATAGCTATTGCATTCTTTGTAACATTTTTCACGGGCTCACTTCAACGTTTGGCTTTATTCCAATTATCGTTTAACGAAAGTCAATAATTATTAAAGAATTGCAATTAATCGGCCCCAGCCCGGCCCGACCTGAAGAGAAATCAGTGTCGGCTCGTCCAAGCCTGGCCCGGGCGGGTCTCTAGGAGTAATATATTCTTTTAAGTGCTTTAGCTTCGTAATATACTCATATATAACATGTTCTTCTAGACAGCCAAAGGATCAATTTTGTTCGGTAGATGTCATCTGCTGGAGGATGTTTGGTGCCATTTAACTTCGAGATGTGTAACTTATACAATCTTTATTTGAATACTACAAAATGGAATATGGATATCTAGTGCTAAAGCTACCTTTACTAATTAAGATATTTACGGTTTATTTCTATTAACGAATTCGGCCGAGAGGACCGCTGTTAATTATCCATTGCCAGAAAAGGAGTTTAAAACAATGGTTAGCGTTCAAGGATTATCGTGAGTAGCAACGGGGAGCGACGTGCTAACAATACAATATTTTAAGCTCCGATGTATACACACATGATTCTACTAAATAAACAATCCATTACAGCGGAACAAAAAACATGGTAATTACTATTGGAACAAAAGACATTATTTAGCGTAATGGAAAATAGTTTGTTTTTGATTATCTCGTAAACTATGGCTGAGACCTTATTTTGAAACATATGATTTTCTATTGATTAATATGTGTTTGATCTAAGCTAATAATAATTTTCTTATATTTGTCATTAGCTGTTGTCTGCTATCGACTTCTCTCGATACTCTCGGAAACTTCTCATGAAGATTAACGCTCATCCTTGTCTTTGTCTTCAACTCAATCGATCTATCGATTTGTATGCCTTAACTTTAGATATTTTTTCGATCTTATATGATAATAATAAAACTCTGAAATCTAAGATTATTTTAAAACAATTTATTAGAAACAATTATCTGTGCTAAACAGAAAGCTAAAATTTGTTCGTTCACTGTTCCTTGTATTCCTTGTTATTTAGTTCGTTCTTTCTTTCTACAGAATGTCCTGCTCATGAGGTTGCACACTGGGGTTTTATATCAGGATGTGACACAGCGTGCTCTGACTTCGTACCTGGAGCTCCTCAGAGATTGTGTTCCACTCCGCCAGTTTTCGCCTGTCACTGTCGGGAAGGCTTTGCCAGAGAAACAATTGGAGGAAGATGTATTCCAATAAGGGAGTGTAAGTAATACATACACAGCCATATTTATTAAACTTTTGACATTCACAAGTCATTTATTTAAACGTTTTTTAGTGAGAAATGTGGTGGTAATAGTTTAATACTTTCACTTGAAGTGAACAGCTAAATAAAAAAGAGTTTTATTTTTTATTTTTTAATTCTAGCACCCAGCGTTTTTGTTTTCATTTTACAAGCTTTATGCTTACTTGTCCTAAATTAAGACTATTTAAAAAAATTGAAGTAAATTAAATTAAAACTGCTGGTGTAAGGAGCGTGAGATCTACCGGCCAGCCTGTGGCTCCCTTTCCACGTTTAAAATTGGCTATGTATATCGGTGTTCGCTTCTTTCTTTCTTTCTTTCAAGTAGTTTTCCAATTGTCCTCACAACACTGGGTGAACGTGGCAATACCAACGCCATCTGATGTCTACTTTCAGTTGAGCACACCCGGCAGCGTTTTTCTTCGCTTATCTCACGAACCTTCAACCAGTGTGGTCAAGACGTTGGTAGAATTTAATTAAAGATTTGAAAGTCTAGATTTTGTGGAATGAAGATTACAGTGTATATACACTCTTGATAAAAAAAAAGGATCAAGTTAAGAAAAACCTCTTTGAAACAGGAGCGTCATTTCAGATTTTGCTTGGGGGGCAAGACCCCTTGATATAAGTAAAATTTCGCGGTTTTCACTGATTTACTACTATTCTATTAATAATATTTATCTATATAAATCTCCAATTTAGGGCGGCAATTGCCCCTGCCCCCCTTAAATGACGCCCCTGCTTTGAAAGTTTCTGTGTATTTATTAATACCTGGGAATCAATGATGCAAGAGTGAATATTCTTCAAGCAATTGAGAAGTTAATTCACTGAATTACAATTTCATCTGTACGATTGTAGAAAATAACATTTGAAAGAAATGTGGATATCCAAATATGGTTTTTAAACAGTACTGTACAAATGAGCTCTTCTGAAAAGAACAGAAATTTTGACAATTTGCTGTTTTTAAATTGTTTACTCACTCTCAATTTATACTTCCTGCACTAAATTTTACAAGAATAGAAATTGGAATATTGTGAACTCGTGAGTGTTATGTTCAGTCAGGTAAAAGTTAATCTTAATTGTTTATAACGTGGCGTTGCGTTGTTTGCTTGTAAGGGTAAGTTACACAATTCAGCTTCCCATTCGTGTTTTAAGTGTTCCATAACTTCAAGCTTGATGTTCTAAACTGGTACTCGCATTTCTATCTTGGTTTGTTCTGCTTCCTCAAATCCTAACTTATACAACTACTTTGCAATCATGTAATGGGCCGTTTATTTGGGAACATACGGCGTATATACCCACTCATACTTTTATAGTTCAACATATCCTCACCTCAATTCGGGAAAAAGTT
>NW_027658133.1:0-12146 GCF_964235325.1 Thermobia domestica
CCAATAAAACTGGTCACCAGTTTTCTAGTATGCCTCTTGATGACGCTCACGAGCAGAACAATGCGATAGTCAAAGGTACTGGAGGAGCACGTATGCTCTGCTTCGGTGGATGGTTTGTGGGCCGGAAGACGCACGCACTGTTGAGGAGTTCAAAACCCAAATAAAACACCCTGAATGTGACGAATGGTCTCATCATGATAACAGGCCACGGAAACAAACTAAGTTTTTAGATAGAGTTTGTAACTTGATCACTGCAATCAAAGAAATGCGAAACCCATTTACAGAAACCAGTGGCGATTTGTTGGTCCTCAACACAAGGGACATTATGGAGAAGGAAGGTGTCAATTCCTTAAATTCAATAAAAAAGAATGGAAAAGAATTGAGTGAGAAGTTTTTCATGGAAACTCTGATCGACTGTGAAAAGCCAGTTGATGGCCCTATGATCCGAAACAAATTCCAACTCTTCAACTGCAAGCATAATAAATCAAATAAATGAAATACTCGTACCTCCACAACAATGAAAACTTTGAAACGGGATCGAAGTGTATTCTTAAAATTGTATATTGCTTGTCAGATTCGGCAGGGCGATATTGATGTTTTTTCTGCCATGAAAACCACATATATCTTCCGTCGCTTTCAGATGATGGATCGTTAAACTGTAAGGGAAAGTCTGACTTGATGAAATGTTTAGAGACCTTGCTTGCAACAGAAGATGATAGTGTCGTTAGTGCGTGTGATGATCCTGATATTGATATGATCATCCCTGATGGTCCAGCTGTTGTGCACATGATTACGCCAGAGAAAAATGATTCCTTCCATGATTATTCACAAACGATTATCAAGTACATTGCAAAACAATTTCAGAAACCTTGTTTAAGCAGAATAGACATCTTATTGACCTCTACAAGTCAGACAGCCTGAAGTTTTGCATTCGAGCTAAAAGACGAAAAGGAACTCGTCGTCGGGTTGAACTGTCAAAGAGAACACCAACTAACTGGTTTGATTTCCTAAAAGAAGATGTAAACAAGCAAGAGCTTTTCCACTTGTTGGCTACCCAAATAGCATCCGGATCATATGAAGGAGACGTTGCAGTTACTTTGGAGGGACTACAGCTCCAATGTTGGAAAAATGGATAATGGCGGAGTTACCTAAATGTGCTGATAAACTTAGCACTCGATCATATGACACTAATATTCCCAAGTTAAACAAAACATCAATTAAATCCTTCGAACGCATTTTTGAGTGGATATAACTACGTAAAAATAATGGAACTGGTGTCTTTTAAGCTCGAGAATGTCTGCTTCCTATACATGTACGACACCGGTCTTTGCAAGTGTGGTAAATAATCAACTGTGCTAGAGTAAGACTTGAGTGTGATGTGTTGGCTGTCTCTTCACTCTGAATTCAGGGTTCGTGCATGACCATGGACAGGAAACTCACCAAGGTAGGAGGAACTGACCTCTCTTGACATAGTTCTGAAAATGATCCATCAAATGGCGGCTCTTTATGATTGAGAATATCTCTGCGCAATATTCTCGCAGCACGAACTAGGATAACCGCTTCTGACTCATTGTCTAGAATACATGTTTGCCTTAGAGAACGTCCCACTTCTCTATTGATAACTATAAGAACATCTCTACCTTCTGGGTACGCCTCAAGTTCAGGAAAATTGGGTAATATTTGTTCTTTTAGTCTAGTTGAATGCACATTACATGCTTAGAGCTTCTTAATTCTTGTGCAATATATCCTCTTTAATTCGCTCAGTTTAAAAACTGGCGCTTCTTCATTTTCAAGGCAGAATTCAATAAAAGACATAAGCTCCGCAAAAGAACTTTTGAGTATTAATTTCTGTGAATCGTCTTTCTGTGTCGGATCATGTAGTTTTGCCTTCCTATTGTATAAGCTTGTGAGACACTTCGTGTATTATATATAGCATCTCTAGTATCATGTCACCCTCAATCAATTTTGCTATGAGAGATTCATCTTGCAAATTCACAGCGCACTGCCTCACTCGGCTATCAACTTTAAAGGTCGTAACAAGTAACAGCGGTTGGTCTTGGAGCAGTGGATCTTCGTTATCACAGAAAAAACACGTCTTTTCAGATTTGTCCTGTGAGGTTGCACCTTTTCCTCGTGTATTACGACTTGTAGAAGGTTCGTTCTGTTCAATTTCTGGTTGATCCGAACTATTGCTTTTTGAAGAACACACCACCTTCTTCGCCCAACGTTGAGTAGCGCGATCAACTTCTTTTTTATTGTAACGTAAATTACACTTCCGGTGGAATTTTGCCTTGTTATTAAAAAAGAGTTCTAATACCACTTCCGTCGTTCAGTCGTTCAAGTAAACCTATCTCCTCAGGAAGACCCTGAACCGCTTGTAACGACAAGAGACTCTTCTCAATTGTCCCATATCCAGAAGTTGCATTCCGGGATTCCCAGTCCGCCGGACAAGTGAGCTTGTCAACTTCGGGTCTTTGACAAAAGAATACATTTATCCCAATCTGTACTAGTAGCTTTAGGGGGTGGAGGGCTACCACTTTCAACTAACTTGAATGTTCTTTTCATTTTCTTTTTATTTTACGAACTTTCGTTTGATCTACGAAATGTTTTGATGCTGGGCGAAGACCTTTAGTGTAGGTTTCACCAGTTCAGAAGTGCATAATATTCGCTTCTGCTGCTAATATCTCTAGACCTGAAAGATATAAAAAGGAAAAAGAAAAGAGTTATGATATGCAAGTTAAGTTTTGTACAAATATAACAAAATTAAACAAAGGACAACTCAACAAAGAACTGAGTGCTGATTCTAACTACAGTTTGGATGATTAACAAAAACTGTGTATTTTATATCTAAAAGAATGAAACGGGGTAGTGGCAACTCTGAAATTCTAAGGGTTCGTTACAACTGAGCACCTTATATTTCCTTAACATGCTTATTTTGAGTAACGATTTATGAAGAAACCATTGCTCAAATTATAGCTTAACATATATCAATGGAAAGATCATTGAATTATCATTTTCTTTTATTCAAAGATCAAAAGTGATTTTGTGAACCATATAAGTTATAGAATGAAGAAATCAACTTTCATAGAAAAATTTATGTATTTTTAAAAATTGTGCTGAAACCTTAAAGTTTAGAGAAATATTTGTTATAACAAAAAAGTATTGCTTAAAAAGAGCTTTAAAATAAGAAAAGAAAAGTTAAAATCGGACTATCCATTCAAAAGTTATAGCTAAAAACTGATTTTGGCCGCCATTTTCCAATATGGCGGCTCAAGGGACAATCCGCCTATGCCTACAACGCTCAAAATTATTAATTCTATATAAATAACACGTACAGCAAGTTTCACGCTTTTACATATAAAATGCAGAATTTTGTCTTAATGTATATATATATATATATATATATATAGAGAGAGAGAGAGAGAGAGAGAGAGAGAGAGAGAGAGAGAGAGAGAGAGATAGATAGTATATACTGCATTGATATCAGTATGTCCCAGAATATTCGTACGAGCACTGTGAAATTTGAATTCGATAAGAGTACAAGATCCAAGCGGCCATTAGCACTTGAAATACATAAATGGCTAAGTGAGAACTTCACACCATTATTAACTGAGGCAACGACCATACAACTGCATAATGTGGAATACTGTATATATATGAAAATAGGTGATGTGCATAAGTTTAACGTATTTATGTTGAATAACCCAGGAACAGTTAATTTCCGCCACAGTGATGGTACTGATAAGTGAAGTACAAATTACAGACACAGCCTCTGCTTTGACTCGCGTACGAGTTTTGCCTATGGGATTGCAAATGAGGTGGTAGTGAATGTATAAAATGAGTATCGAACTGTACAAAACGTTACTCATGAAAAATGGCCTACATATCTCCCATACCCTATTTATAATGCAGTGCGTATTATTTCCATGTTACTAAAAAGAAACATTCCTTCCTAAGTGTTTTTTTTACAACCAGAAAGCCACGGTGATGTACCAGGGGCAACAAATAACGTGTTGAATACGTGCCTCCTCCGGACACGTCCAGTCATTCTGCCCACAGAAGAGAAATGTAAGACAGCCCGCATCGCAACGTGCTGAGGAACTCCGGATAACGGAAATATTTAAAGGAACACTTACATCTCCAAGGCGATATGCGAATGTGCAAGTTGCTGAGACTGTACACCGCCAATGAGAACCCGGCCAAATGAACTGCCTAGATATGATAATAGTGTGTCTCCTCTTAATGATGATGTTGCCTTCCCGGTTTTATTCAAACCCATTGATGCATCTCATTCGTCTCTAGCATCTCCAGCGATATCGAGTGAAGTGACGCCTTCTGCAATCTCTGGGCCTACTCAAGAACTACCTTCGCCACTGCGCGCTTCTGAAACAAGTGAAATGTGTGAGTCGTCTTCCCAACGAGTAAACAAAGTAACTAGTAAAACCCACGAATAGCAATGAAGTGGCACGCATATATTGGACGAGGAAATTGATTCGCTGGCTTTAGGAAAGAAACGAAAGCCGAATCTTGCTGATTCCCACTATTTAAGTGATGTGTGTGAAACTGTAACCGAAACTTTTAGTTACGATTTAGATACTTCCTCCATAACACCTAATGACCAAGTAGAAACAGTATAAGCAATGGAAACGTAGAAAAACATGCCAATCAGTTGCCTGTTGAATTTATCTACTCGACAAAATAGTCCGGGTCGAGAGTCACTTCCATAGCATCATTCTAAGTATTGTGCATCGATATATTGATTGGCTTTGTACTTTCTTTCCCTCAGAGATTTATCTGCCTTTATCTTTTTTTCTGCAGTAGCAGTATTACTGTTTCCAACAGTAATATGGCTCTACCTAATGCGCTGTCATTTTGTACACTCAATTTAAATGCTATATCCAACTTTTCTAATCAGTGCTTATTGCAACAATTTGTAGTACAAATTGATGCCGATTTTCTTCTGTTTCAAGAAGTGGCATTCTCCTCATTTAACTTTTTACCGGCATATGATGCTATTATTAATCAAGCTGAACACCAACGGGGAACTGCTATTTTGTACAAGAAAGGTATACAAGTGGACGATATAAGCTGCTTACCTTCCTGGCGGGCAATTCGTTGCCGCTCCGAGGGGTTCACGATTATTAACATTTATTCACCATCTGGGACGCACAACCGCTTACGCAGGGAACAGTTTTATAATGAAGACATAGTGCCGTTGTTACCAGTAGTACCGGACAAACTTATCATGGCAGAAGACTGGAATGCGGTAGAATCACCACTATACACATCAGGACAATATATACCATGCAAAGCTATGTAAACTCTTATCTCACAGCTTCACCTACGCGACGTTTGGTTATTATGTCATGCAGATCGCCAAATGACGTACCACTCGGCCCGAATACAATCACGTTTAGATAGGATCTATATATCAGACGTATCCCGGCTAAATATTACAGAGGCAGCATTGCGCATGCCCTCTTTTTCTGATCATGTATCCGTCTACATTATCTGCAAGTTCCCACAAGCTGTGAGTCGATCTGTTGGTTGCTCATATTGGAAATTGCCACCTCGAATTTTAAACCGAGCTGATATTAAAAACTTGTTAATTCGTAAGTGGCAGTATTGGTGTAAACAACAGCGCTATTAACACAGCCTTAATCAGTAGTGGGGGCTGCGGTGGCTGAGTGGTAGAGCGTTCACCTCTGGTGCTTGGGGTTCCGGTGTGGCGCGCACGAAATACCGGGGTCCCAATTTTTACCCCCTCATAAATCATAGTTGTAAAATGTCAAAACATACTGTGTTAAAACAGCAGATGGCTTTTTCAAACGACGGCTTTTGAGGTACAAGTTTTGTAGTCATACATGGTTGCCAGTGCACGGACTGCAGAGAAGAGTTTGTCCAACGATAGAATATTTCTGTACCCCCAATAAAATAAGGAAAAGGCACGGAGCAATAAAACTACCACACGTCTTGACCACAAATTTTGGAGAGGAAAAATTGGCACGCGACACATTGAGTGACAGGTAATAAACCAACCGCTCAATGCGGAGAATCGGTCTCTTGAAAAATCTTCTATATTAATCAATACATTTTACTTTTTGTAAAATATTAATGCTTTCACAAGATAAATAAAACTGTCACTGTTCATTGGATCAGTCATAAACATATATATATATATATATATATATATATATACAGTGGCGGATCCAGGATATAATCAAGGAAGGGGCTAAAATATAGTTTGCACTTTTATCCAGTGTAAAGCAGGATTAAAGCCCATTTTATCCAGTGTACACTTGAGCGTCCACTATATATATTTTAAATCAATTGATCTGTGTTGACAAATTATGTTCCAGACTGCAAATATTATCTTTGTATATATTAAAACTAAGTTACTTGAAATTAAATTTATTAGTTTAATCAGAAATGTCATTTATTTATTTATGCCCCCTAAGTCTGAGGTGTATAATGAAATACTAATGGAAAACGTTCATTAGTAGATAACATTACTCCAGAAATGTTACTGCAGAATATGTTTCAATTAAATTCAATTTCTTTAGTCATTATGCAACACCAAGGTTATGAAGGACGGAACGTGGGCCTTGAACAGCCACCGGTGGGTGTATAGACAATCATATAAGTTGAACTTTCTCAGAATAAGTATTTTCCACCACACTGTCTCACTTTCCAGATGAGTTGGATTAGAGGATCACGCAACTGACCTGACATGACCAACTAAAATAATCTAAATTAAAAATATATCGAGTACTTAAGTCTTCCAAACATAAATAAATGAATAACCTACCCATTCTTTCTCAGTTTTATAAGTTTCTGTCGAAGGGGCATATATCTGATATCTCGCTTATTGTTTAAGAACAGCGAGACAAAACTTTTTCCTATATAAATTTTCTTTTTGTCATTATGTTTTCAATGATATATCAAATTACACACTTTATCATGTAAGATTTTCGGATAGCCACAGCAATAGGTTACACGGTGACACAAGCAGAGCACTCCATGAAAATATTGTTTTCAAACAGAGTTGTAGAAATATGTGGTGATGAAGCTCCAGCGATGTTAGCTTCGCAGTCTGGATTTATAAGGCTGGCAAAGAACAAAAATTCTACAGTTATGGGTTTCCACTACTTAATTCACACACAAGCCTTAGTAAATAAATAAATAAATAAATAAATAAAACCTTTTTCAGAAAACCTGAAGCAGGCATTATCACTGGCTATTAAAGTTGTTAATTTTGTCAAATCAAGTGCTCTAAATGCTCGCCCTTTTTTAGATTTTGTGCTGTATCCATATAGAAGTTCGTTGATTAAGGAGTTTAAATACCACTTTTCATATCCCTCATATGTCTCAAATTTTCCGGTATTTCGAGATAAGACCATCTTATTATAACAGTTGCAAACCAATCCCTTTTTCCTCCCACCTTTCTCTTCCCCTTCTAAGGAAATCCAGAAAATGCAGAAACAATTCTTTAACTATTTTAAATGAAAAGTCTAAATAAAATAAATTATGTCTCTAAGCTTTAGGAATTTCGAGATATGGCTATCTTATTTTAACAATTGCAGCATCCACCAATTTTCTTACCGCCTTTTTCACTTTCTGCTTTTATCTTCCCTTCTAAGGGAAATATCTAAAAACGCTGAAACACATCTTTAATAACTTTAAATGAAAAGTCTAAATACCAAATTTCATGTCTCTAACCTTAAAGGATTTTGAGATATTTTCATTTTGTTATAACAATTGTAACCCCATTCCTTCCCCTTCTTCCATTCTAGGGAAAATACCAAAAACCGACGAAACACGTGTATAATTATTTTAAATGGCAAGTCTATATACCAAATTTTATGTCTCTCTCTACCTTCAGAAATTCGGAGATATGAAAATTTTAGTATAATTATTGCCAGCACCCTTTCCTTCCTTCCATATCGATTTTCTAAAAATCTCTCCTTAATGGTATCCCACATTACAAATCCCATGCACTGTAAAAATTTTAAGTTTCCAGGTTAAGAAATTTGACCTTTGAGTTGTTCAGTCATGTAGGCCTTACTGTGTCCAGTGGTGGGTCGATGTGTCCGAGGTTCGATCTCAGCTCTTGGCAAGTGAGTTTAGTGACTGACAAGTTGTGTGCGCGAGTTTTCTCGGTATTCTGTTACCTTCGGCTTTCTTTATTCAATCATTATCATCAATATAGCCCGGATTTCCATACATAAACAAACCCCAAAATATTCATGCAAACATGCACGAAAAATACAGTATAAAAATATACACTAAAATATGCATTTAAAAATTTAACATATGCACTGAAATATACACTAAGAAAATAAAATATCAGGTTCTTACAAAAATATCTTATCTTAACGATCTCTGTTGCATTGAACTATCTTCCTTAAGTTTTTTTTTTTTTTTTTCTGTCAACTCTGCGTTTATCAGTAAGAAACGCTTTGTAAATCGAAAAGTTTCTTTCTACATCAGCAGAAGTCACTCGTACATGTGAAATACATGAAAGTCTTCCTGTGTTACATTCTCTTCCCATTCCATGTTTTCACCATTAAGTACATTTGTAATGGCACAGATTGTTTTGTACCCGGATTTTTTTTTCAAATACTTTGCAAAGTTTATCTGACGCTATTTTGGCAAGACCATGAATTGTTTCACTGGACAAAGTCTGCGATAATTCGCCCAACAAGGAGAGTGAATGCTGCAAAGCCTTCTTACAGGATTCCAACTGTCTGACAACTTCAGGTATTGCCGAGAAGTGGTTATGTATGTACTTAATTTTGTACTCAATGCCACTTGTAGAGAAACATTTTTGAGATACATAAATAGCGGCTGCACCATCGGGACTTAGTGAGTCTACGGCTGTCTTCATTGATTTTTAAGATATCTGTATAATACTGCACAGCTTGGAACCACGAGCTCTTCACTGGATGAGAAGGTACTGGAACCTCGCGAAAAATACGTAAGCGCGATGGAGCTTTCACAATAATTTATTTACATTTAATACTAGCGCGTCTACTGCTAGATATTAGCATTTGGTTGTTTCAGTTACGCGACACTTTCTGCTATTATTCTGTATAACATTTTGCTCTACACTGCGTTTACAAACGGAGTCAGTTCACTTTAAATATAGCCTACTTTCATGTGATATACTCTGAAATATGCTAGTATGCAGCAATAAAATTCAGGAATATGCAGTATCCTGCAAAGTTTACAAAATATGCATACACATTGAAATTCACTCAAAATATGCACTTACATGCACCATTACATGCATCTCAAACGAATTCTTGCAAGTCCGTCGGAAGGAAGAAAACATTTTCCATACGTTCTTGCATGTCACTATAAACATGCATTTCGCATATAAATCCCGGCTGTAATCATCAACGTCTTCCTTAACCTCAGTGCATAATCATGGGACGCTAAACTACTACTACTACTACTACTACTACTACTACTACTACTACTACTACTACTACTACTACTACTACTACTACTACTACTAATAATAATAATAATAATAATAATAATAATAATAATAATAATAATAATAATAATAATAAGGATCACATTGTAGTTTTATAACCAACATTACACACCTGATTCATGACAATAAATTTACTCTTCTAGTCAACTCTAGGACTTGGTATCGTACTTCAGTGATTATGCATGTATCATTAAATTTTAAAATAGTTTTGAGTGTACCGCTTGTTCCGCTAGTCCGTGGAATATTTAATAACAATATTTAAATACTGATTCTCACATAGGGTACTTTATTATTATTATTGTTATTATTATTATTATTTGCTTTTTTACTACCTACATGAATTACTTTTCTCTGTCTATCTATACTAATACAATAAAATATCGTTTATGTGTGTTTGTTTGTCTCTCATCGGCTTTCCGCAGAGAAAGACGTGACCTAGAGCTATCAAATTTGGTAGGTTACTAGATCTAATTCTATATGAAGCACTTTCTTCTTTATTTCGCCACTGAAGACATTATAGAGGACTCGAAATTTATGCATAAAGGGAGATTAATAATTCCCGGGAAGCCGGATATTAGTGTCTAATTCATAGTTTTCGGTGTCACTTAGACGAATAATAACACTCCCGAAGCCGTTCAAGTTATATTCTCTACCCATTATCATCGAGGGGGACGGAGAGAAAAACAGTTCATCCAAAATCACCGATATTAGTATCGAATTTGCAAGCTGATTGGTGTTAGTCATGATGACATTGAAGCCCAAGTTTAGGCAGAAAGGGGCATGTCAGTTGGCCCTGGAATAGACAGGTACAACCAGGCGTGGACCAAGGCAAAATTTTCACCCGGGCAAAGTGACTTTCTGTCACTTTCTCCAAGTTCTAACATATATTTTACATTTTATTCGAGTGATTTTAATATTTTAAGCCCATTGTTTAAAGAGAAAAATTAATATTCAAATACATGACATATGTAGATATATTTAGTACTTAAAAATGAATATGGTATCAGATATATTGTGTTTATATTATTATTATTATTATTATTATTATTATTATTATTATTATTATTATTTATGTATCGATATCTAACAACAAAAAAATATCGAACACCATTTATTGAATACTACTAATGCTGAAATGATTAGTGCTATATAATCAATTGTTTTGTTATCAATAACATCAGTAGTAGTATTCAATACCACCCACTACCATAAATCCCACTATGTAACAATCTATTCTAATAACGTGAAATACCAATAAAGACACTTCACATATGTTGAATGTCTTTTACGCACAGCAATATAAACCACCCTTTTTAAGTAGGTCCTACTAGCTGAAGTCCATAGCATTCATAAAACATATCTCATGAATTTGTACAAAAGCTGAACACTCTTACAAGACTCAAGCTTAATAACAGGTTTTATTAAGTATTAGAAATCCTCTGATTTTGATAAGTAAGTAGATCATATCAATGTCAATTTATGGAACTTTATGAGAAAGAGCGTCCATGTCTTTTTCTTCCATAAAAACAGTACCTTAAAATCTTGAATAATTTACTCAAATTAGTTTCCTAATTTTGCAACATTTAGCCTCAGGCGTGATAATTAATAGTGTAACAAAATTTAGAAACTCAATAAAAAGTTAAACTTTACTATTACTGAAAATTAACAACAAATTAAACAACTTTAAATATGTTTGTTTTCAGCAATCACAAGAATTAAAATATAATTTTCCAAGTCTTTTTTGTCTGCAAAATACCTAACAATGACATCTGTGTCAATGTCTTGAAGAATGTCGAACTCAATCGGCATCATGGCGATCCCCACGAGGCGCTCCTGGCACATGGTAGATCTCAAATAATTTTTAATTAATTTTAATTTTGAGAATCTCCTTTCGCCTGAAGCCACGCTGACAAGAAGAGGGGGCGGCCCCCCAAACCCCCCTGGATACGGGCCTGCTGGTTACTCCTTAAGTATTTAATACTTCAAAGCAAGGCTGACATTTTCTTTGTAACTTTGGGAGGGTGGGGGGCATTAAGATGTGTTTGGTTGCAAATAAGAGTCTAAGAAGGCATATATAAGGATTTTAAGACAAATTAAATTCAAATTATGCAAAATATTGTATATTCATAAAAAATATAACAATAAAAAATATTCAAAAAATACATGGGGGCCACATAAGCATTGGAAGGCCCGGGCCCCCACGTTCTCCAGGATCGGCGACCTTCTTGAAGTTTTTTTTTTTTTTTCATTTTCACCTGGTAGTAGGAGGAGTAAAACCAATAGTTCCTGTTGAAGTTGGAAACACTCAATATCACAATGGTCTAGGTCAGCAAATTTCTTCATCAGGGTATCCTAGTCTTCCTTTTTGATCCTGTATAAAAACCCAAATAGGTCATGTTGTTGGGTCGAAATGAATGATTTTGCAAGAACTGTGCATAGCGATACAATAACATTTCCTCGACACTACTTTCAACAAAGGCCGACAGTTAGGTGCGGCGGCATCGTATCTAAGAAAACAAAAATAAGTGGTGCCTGTTAACCCTCCACTACCACTTTAAATGAGTAGCACATATAAACTCCAATAACATTCATTGCCTGGGAAAAGTTTATAAAGAAAATGGGCAGCTATAAACAATATTAAATC
>NW_027658134.1:0-12141 GCF_964235325.1 Thermobia domestica
GGTAGGTGATAGCGCATATAGCAACATCTATTAGCGAAAGACGGGTAAGTGATGGCGCATATAGCGATATCTTTTAACAAAATTGTTTACTATTAGCAAATACCGTAACGCACTGAGATGTTTCCCGTTTATTATAATAAATTCACATTATATCCTTTGTCTTTTTATAAATACATCCAACATTACCAATTTCTTTGAAAAAGTTGTATAACCTTCCAGGATACAGTGATTCAGAGGATGACATGTCTCCCTTTTGCACTTAGAATTATTATTAGAACACCTCTCTCTCTCTCTCTCTCTCTCTCTCTCTCTCTCTCTCTCACACACACACACACACACACACACACACATATATATATATATATATATATATATATATATATATATATATATATATATATATATATATATATATATATTTAGATAGATATATATTTAGATAGATAGGGCCGGATCCAGGATTGTCTGAGGGAGGGTGCACGAATATTTACCAAAATAACCAGTCACACTGAAACTCTTCAAAGTGATATGTGACAATATTCTTTACCCCTAACAACACTGATGCATTAAACGTAGGAAAGTATTTTAAAGAGGGTCGCAAGTGATATGCAGGAAAATAATTCTTCTCTCCTCCTGGCTTCTGGTTTCTTCCCTTGAATAATTTTTAGTTTTAATTGTATATTGTGGATTTTAAAATGTATTTCTTTTTACAATAGAGAGACCACCAGGCTATATGTACACCTTATATTAAATATTAATTAATTATTATTGAAGTTTAGTTTCGTGATATTCCGTTTTTCTTACCTCACCCATAACAATCCAAAAGTAAATAAACCTTTCAATTTTACAACTTACATTCATTTGACACAAATCCAAATTATATAAATTAAAACTTAGTGGCTTCGCTTGCTTTCTTCAAATCTTTAAGTGACCAGACGTGGAGTTTTGCTACGTATGTTGACCTCTAGCATGTTATCCTAGTTGCAACCGGCCAAAACAGCTCTACACGGAAAGCAAATTTGCCAGAATGTTCTATCACTCACTGTTGGATTAAGCGCAGCTCCTCGAGTTCTACAAAGTATATGTCGGGTGTCTTACTAGTTCATGGTAGTTTTTGAATATCATTCTTACAAGACTATTGTGAGCCTTTTCATTAACGTTACAAGAAGCTCAACTCTGAAAAGAGATAATATTTTCTTCACTAGCCCACCCGAGAGTATTAGAAAAAGAGTACTTCTGCAGTTTGTTTACTTATTTTACTATTAATATTATTTACATATATCCACAATATCTGATTATTCTCTAGCTAAATAGCACTTCACATCATCAAAATTTCGGTTGGTAAGTAGGTATCTGCTAAATTTCTTGCTGAGTCTCTCGTTCAAGCAAACGATACACGAAATTAAATGAAGAAGGGCTCATTTGGGTTGATGACACAAAGCCAAGAGCTCGAAGGATGTACTACCTTCTTGTTGTTCCCTGTTTATCTTGTCCCAGTACTAGAGTTTTGTAACATTGGCTGCAGTGAGAAGCTCCCTGAATAGCCTAACTGGAGAATATGTTTGGCAGCTGTACTACGACTTACATGAATATGTTTGGCTTCTTCTGCAGCATTGCAATGTGAGTTTTGTTCCACCAACCAGTTTGGAAGTGTTAGTTGTTGTGCTGCTGATATAAGCCAACTTGATCATAACCTATCAGTTTCTGTTATCATTGTTTGAGACTGGTAACATGATGATTGATGGTAGGTAGCACAATATGGAGCACTAAAAACACAGATTCGATTCTTAAGCCATAGGAAGTCACGTATGGAATTGATGTTGCAAAGAAACATTCAAATACTTCAGAACACTGTGCTCGTGGGTTTTCTCGGGGTTCTCCCGTTTCCTCCCACTTTCTTCATTCCACCATTTCACTCATCTCTCATAATCACCGTCTCCTTTAGCCTAACCGGCATAACCGTGGGACGTAAAACTCAAAGATTTTCAAATACTTCAGAACATAAAGTAAAAACAGTCCCTTTATTTTGCACTGTCTATATATACGACTGTGTTTTTTATGTGAGTTGACAAATCATGAGAGGTAATTAAGAATAGAGTATATTCTACAGTTGCTATGTAATAAACTGGAATATTTCCCATAGAATTTACCTAACATTATGCAAAATGAGCTATCAGAACACCTAGTTATATTGCTCTATCAACATAGATTGCTAAACTATATTAACAACAAGGAGATTTTTCCTCGGTAGATCCGTTATGGTAGAGTGGCAGAATATTGATTGCTTTAATACTATAAAATGTTGATACGATGGACGTGCATTTTCTAAATCAGAGTAAGCGGGAAAATATTCACAACGTCAGATATTCTCTATATTCCAGTTTATTTTTTTTGGGGGGGGTCTATAGTTATTGTGAAGGACTGCAGCAAAGTGGAAAATTCATAGCTAAGAATTATTTTCTTATATGACTTGAAACTGAAACAGTCTCTACGACTGAAGGTGAATGACGTTAACACGACATTTGGAAAATAAAATCCCTTTCAGCTAATATAGTTCCTAGCGTGCTCTGATGGACGTGATTTCGTGTTCGCACTGTACGTATTAGGAAGGTTTGAATTACATAATTTACTGCAGGTTATACTGTAGGTTCAGGATTGTCAAATATGATGAACATTTGATAACAGTAGAAAATATTAGAAAACAGTAGAAATGGAAGAGCACTGTACGCATTAGGGTGGTTTGAGTTACATAATTTACTGCAGGTTATACTGTAGGTTCAGGATTGTCAAATATGATGAACATTTGATAACAGTAGAATATATTCAGCACAATGATTGGATAGGGATAAGTCTAGAGTGTTGTTCTATATATATATATATGCAGGGGGTAGACACGTACAACGTGTGTTGCGGTTGCCGATCGTTTTTTGTTTTCAATGTGTCATGTGGACCTTCCTCTTCCGTCAGCAGTAAGCAGTTCACCTATGAGCAGTGGCGAAGGGTTATAGTTTCAAGAGGGTAGGCCCAATGTTCTACTATTACTGATAATAATGATAACGATCATAATAATAATAATAATAATAATAATAATAATAATAATAATAATAATAATAATAATAATAATAATAATAATAATAATAATAATAATAATAATGAAACAGATTAGACATAAATATTTTACTACAGAAATACAAGAAGACGAATTCACATAAATTTAATGCAATTGTAGTTCATCGACAGCACTTATTCGATCCGGATCTCAATTTTCATAATGAAATTGACATATCTGACTCATAGATGATCTTAATTCGCCATAATGCAATTTAATTGTTTTAATTGGCGTGATCGGGTGGGGAAGATGGATTACCACGTTATCCGCGCTTCACAAGAAACATGTTGTTTAGTCTACATGTACTGAAACAAACTTTGCTTGTAAAATTTTATCTTTAATTATATTGTTCAAAACACATGACAAGCATTCAATTAAGATATTTTGTGTGTCACTTAATTCCCCTTTAAAAACAGAATCAGACATAATAATCAGTCTTATATATATTATACCAATGCATGCAGAACTCTCTTGCCCTCTGTTTGTTCTATTTTCAACACAGGCGTTGGTCTTCGTTCCTTAATAACACATTAATTTCCAAAATACCACTCACATAGAAGGTTCTTTAATAGGAATTATATTGCGTATATTCATATTCTCCACATACTGTCATTTTCTCTCATTCATTTTTGCAAATGTAAGGAAAAAAATCACTCACAACTCAAAAACACACACTCTTTCTAATGAACTCAACGAGTCTGATTTCGTACAGGTTTGCGCCAACGCAACGGAATAAAGGGGCATTAGTTTGCGATAATAGGCGTAGCACCATTAAATTTCTTGTTCCAGTTTTTGCGTTGCGTTTGAGTCCGCAAAATTAAGCAAAGTTGAAACGGAATGGAGCCCACGTTATCTTGCTCTTTAATAGTTTGATATATCGAATCGAAATCGAAGGTCTCGAGAGAAACTAGTAGGTAGAAACGAAAGTCGATAAGCGCTGAGGCCGGTCTCTTTCGCAGGTTATACGCTGGTGAAGAAAACGTCATTTCCAGCACGTTCTCTTGCGGGATTTTCTGAGTAGCTTGGAGGTAGTTCTACTGCGCCTGAGACACTGCTCGGTGAGCCTCCCAGCAGTGGTGCCAACCACGATTTCTTTATCGAACCTTTTTTTTCAACTTAGAAAATATCATGCATTCTGTGCAAGGAAAATGAATTAATTATAAATTATAATTTCTGAAAGTAAATGGGTAGGCCGGGCCTCAGGGCCTCTTACCACCCTTCGCCACTGCCTATGAGTGTCGTGGTGTGAAAGTGGTGCGGTAAAATGGGCGACCTGGCAGACTTCTAATGAGGCATGATCGTTGGTGCCCGTCTGGTTGGAGCTTCAGTGGCAACAGTGACGACCATTGTGGGGGTATCGAAAAGCACTGTGTCCAATGTCACGAGGACATACACAATTCATGGGCAAACGACGTCTGCAAAGCACAACAGTGGTCGAAAGACAATCCTGTCAGATAGGGACCGGAGGACATTAAAACGGATTGTAGTAGCTAAACAGAAGACCACTACAATGAAAATTACGCCTGAACTCAGTTCCGGCCTACAGAACCCGGTTTCATCGAAAACTGCAAAGGTTTAACAAAATCGTCAGGAAATGCCTGTGAAAAATTATGTAGAGAATTTCTACCTTGTAACCCAATAATCCTAGAATAAACCAATAGCTTATCTATAAAATGCACTAAGGTAAACAATCAACAGATATCTAGGGGACAGATGTGCACTTCCAAAGGAATTAATTTCATAAAATGAAAATTCATGGCAGGCCCCCTATCGCCAAACCCCTAGTTAGTAAATGCGAAGAGTAGTATCCAGTGGTGCAAGGATCACAGGGCGTGGATTCATGAGCAGTGGAAACACGTAATGTGGTCCGATGAATTGACCTTCACCTTGTTTCTAACAACCGGTCGTGATTACGTATGGAGAACACCGTCGCTGGCCTATGATACAGACTGTCTGCTCCCAACTGTAAAGCATGGGGGTGGTTCTGTTACAGTATGGGCAGTGATATCGTAGTTTTCCGCAGGTCCCATCATAGCCTTGCATGGAATGATGAATGCTAAGGCGTATGAGGCCATTTTGGGGGACGAGGTTCTACCCATGGCCTAAATATTGTTCCCTGATGGTGATGGCATCTACCAAGATGATTTGGCACCCTGTCACGCTGCAAAAACTGTGAAATCATGGTTTGAGGAGCGTGACTAGGAGCTATCACACCTCCCCTGGGTCCCACAATCACCAGATCTGGACATCATTGAGCCATTGTGGTCTGAGTTAGAAGGCGTGTTCGGTCTCATTACCCTCCACCAGCATCCCTTAAGGAACTGACCATGTTTTGGAGGAACAATCGTACCTCCTGCTAGAGGCGGTCCTGCTAGTGAATCAGATCTTGAACAAACGGTACAAACGATTTGCTTTCGAATGGTGTATTTCAATTTTTGTGCTGTGATACGGAAGGATATGTTGGCGCTAAGATAGCCCCCAGTTGACCTCTCAAGTAACCCTATAAGGAAAACGGTACAAACGAAAATATTTTCGGTACAAACGGTACAAACGAATGACCTAGTCATTGTTTCAATTTTCTAAAGTGGGAGGCTATCTTGCCATGCGTCATGGACTGCATGCATGGTGCCCGAGCGTTAAGGCAATCTTACCTCCTGCCCATGCTCGCCGTTACCGATCTTCCTGGGATCATATTTCAGGAACTACAGTCCGAATGCATCTAGTGGAGCCGGTCCATAACTTAGGCCAAACGGCCGCAGCTATCCACAGCACGTTCCGGCGTGCAAAGTGTGGAAGTAGACCACTTGGTCCAAATGTTAAGCTAAATGTTATTATAATTTTATTTTTATTATTATTTACTATTATTAACGATCGTTCCGACCCCCATCATTTCAAGGATTCAATCTGTTTACTTAAGTTATTGTGACGTAAAACATGCTCCACACAATAGATATTTATCTTAAAGTGGAGAATTTTTTCGTGCATCATCAACCCCGTATTTAACTCCTGTTTCAGTGCAACTCAGGTCCAGCAACTATCTTCGGTTGCTAGAATTCTTACTTGTAAGTTGAATTGAATCTATCCAGGCATTTCAGACCGGCAAATATGCTGGATATGAACTAATGATATTGTTGTATAAGAGATCCCTGTTCATATACTGGTGAGTGTATAAAGACACATATGATGATTGGGTACTAGCAGTTAAAATTGAGAAAATCGTCACAAGAATGAAATCCCTGAGTCCACATATCTTCTACTGCTGAATACTACTTGAAACTTTGATTGTATTAAAATGCGATACGACAAGAAAAAATTGTAATGTCGGTTTCTTATCATTTTCTGTATTATATAATTTTGGCGTGCATCATATATCCGACTGCGCTTTATATCTGGAAATAAATAGATTACGAATAAAGAGAATACTATACCATGGAAACAAAATATTTTCCTTTATCAAGCTTGTTTAACTACCATTCAAGCGTTGGGTAAGTTCTGGACAATATACGTTAAAAAGCTGAGTTCTCCATTAAGGAGAAATTCCCGCTGAAGACAGGTTCCGTTAAGGACAGGTTTCACTGTATAATTAAATGCACATTTCGTAATAGAAGCGTACTTTGTCATTCTCTTTCGCTAATCTCCTTTCTTTCGCTAATTTCCAACAATTTAACTTATGGTGACACTTTATTTTTTATACTGAACATTTTTAGATCATGAAATTCAATTTCTGAAGTTTCTATATATCTTTCTTATTCCAAACTTTATATCTTTCTTTTTTCTCTCCTTGGCGCCAATGCTCACATTGATCACTCTATAGATGAAGAAAACGAAAGATTTAAGGGTTGCCACGTGATTAAGTAAATACATTTCCTACATTCCTTGAGATCATATTATATATATATAGTAAATTCAATCTAGTTTTAACAAATCACTCCCCAGTTTAGATACCTAGAAATATTATTTTAACAATTTCAAGATATGTTTTCTGGCAACTTGTTATTTTATCTTAAAACTAAGCAACATAAATAAATTTAAATTGGCCCACAATCAGTGGCGTATTTCGGGGGTGGCTATCGGTCTCGTCCCCCCTCGAAATAAATTTGGTGTATATACAACTTCATTATAATTTGTCGGCACCCAAGAGGAGAAATATAAGTGCTTATTTACGTGTTGTGCATAGCCCCTCCCCCGAAACAAAATTCTAAATATGCCACTGCCCACAGTAAAATTCCTTTTTTTCATTAAATATTAATAGTCCACCTTTTAATTAGTTTCAATGAATTAATTAAGCTCTAATAATAATAAAAGAATCATTTATATGTAGCTTACTAATTAGGACGACCTAACTAATCTCTACTTGATATTTGCTTTCTCATTGAAAAGACTTTTTTAAAAAATAGGTGTGCTAACTACAGTTAATTTTATCGAATTTCATGAAGAAAGTTAACTTCATTTTTGTTTCTAATTTTAGTTATCAATTCACTTTGGTTAAACGATGAAAAAGGTATAAATTATTCATTTTTAAAGTTATATTATGAACTGAATTTATTTTTGTTTTCTCTGTGGTTCATGTGCTATTTCTGGGCTTCACATACAACACCAAAAGAACGTAAACAAGTAGCCAGCCCTCATGCTTCGTAATCAGGGACTGGATCTTTTTGCGAGCTTTCGCAGTCTCTCCACCCGAATGCCAGAAGAGTGCCTTTAATGCACTCCCTAGACGACTTCAATCTAAGATTTCATTTTCATTGTTGTAATCAGAACCAGCCCTAGGCAATTTGTCGCACCGTGCAAGGCCATAATTTGCCGCTGCCCCTTTCTCCAGAAAGAACTAATCTTAAAAGCCACTTTCTACCCTATCATGAAGAACGAGGGGGAGGGAAAGTCCACTCGCACTCAGAAAGGTCCAAACACTACAAATATATTCTCGTTGTGTCTGTTTTTTCTTGAAATAATAATTATGTTAGTGAATGATAAAGCAAACAACCTGCAGACGAAAAATGGTATTTTTTTATAGAAATCAATATCGGACTTCAATTTCAATATACAAGTTTGTAATTCCAGTGCAACTAGTTCTTTTATCTTTATTTCTTGATTTTCCTTCTACATCTGTTAAAATTTTTTAAAAAGAAAAAAACTTATTTCCACCCTCAATGACAAGGAAATTGTTTGGGACAAGACAAGACTAGTTTTCGTATAAAAATTATGTTAACAAACTAAATGGAACAGGTGTTTGCTACTGTTCGAGAATTGAGTTCTTGTTTTTGACAACGATCAATCAATTCATGCGGGAATTTGACCATTTGCTTTAGCATTGTCCATGTAACCTTAACCTAATGCGACCTAAACATGATTTATAAATGAAGTATTCAAACAGAAGGTCAGCTTAGTAAATTTAACTACCATTCTCATGAAGTCTTTTTCCAACAAGAACTACATATTTTAAATAATATAGTTATAATAGATTTTGCGGCCCCTCAAAACTACCCGCCCCGTGCAAATGCACGAGTTGCACATGTGGTAGAGCCGGCCCTGGTTTAATACAGGTCAAATTTTATTAAACCATTTCGACCAAATAAGCTGTAATATAAAATACACCGCGCAAATGATGGTGTTCTTTACTTTTGAATTCCCGGCGGGAGCTCATGTGGTTCATATTCCATGTTAAGCAGTAGGTCCCGTTTCATATAGCCTTGCTGCTGAAAAGGACGTTAAACTCAAACTCAACTCAACTTTACTTTTGAAGGGTAATACACACGTTTCTACTTCTACTTTTAAACTGATTCCGAATCATAGAACTCAATGACTACATTTCCACAAGACTTCGTTCCGCTATTACGCTTCCACTCAGAATTACAATTGTTCACTAAGATTTCTGCACAATATTCGATATAACTTTTGTAAATGCAGCTTTCATATAAAATCAGCTAAGGAAAACAATAACAATTCTTCCGAATTTAAATAACTTCAATTCTATAGTCGTCTCACTGTATCAAAAGCCCTCAAATACCATAGTACTACCATATAAAACAAAAGACAGTGCGCCCTCGTAGTTGTCTAATGACTTCATGTCCTTGTAAAGATTGGTTCTTGTCACGTCTAATAAACAAAGCCATGCGTACAATATTTTCCCACTTAACTACATACCAATAACTTAATATATACTGTATATATTAATACAGTATGTACTCAGTTATACTAAGATAACCCTATGCTACAGAAACAATATGATATATAAGAGACAGGCTGAGCCTAAACAATAATAACATATGCACACGCCAATATATATACAAAACCCGCAATTGAGTGGGGAAGTACAAGGGTGTGTGTTAAATTGCAACAGTTTTAACTTCACGTGCTTCCAAGTGAACGCAGATAAACAATTGGGTGGGACCAGGTCGGAAGTAACGGTGTCGGAACTTTAGTTGCACTACTTATTTCATACCCGCTGTATACATAACAAGCAACTCTAATTTCCGAAGCATGTGTTACAATTGTTAACACATTCTGCCAAAATCTTAAGTACTGCCAACAGATGGTGTAACGTAATTTGCAGATTTACCTAGGATTTATTATGGTTATTGGAATCAGAGGAAGTATTGAAACTGCGCTCCGTTTTCATCAAGCACGCCACTACCCGCTGTTGCACATTTTTCGTTTCTCGCTTCAAGTTTCTCCGCCAATGTGCCTGATGTACGCAGTTTGTTTGCATATATTCTGTTCTTCAGTAAAATTCACAGAAAGGAAGTTCAGTTTGCTCAGGTCGGAGAATCTTGCGGGCCAAACACGTTAGAGATGACGCAGTTGGAAAAGGAATCTTCAATCAGCAAGGACACATTGGATATGTGACACGTCATTGTATTAGTGCTGCCATCTGTTGGGCCATCTATACCCCATTAGACTACACATGACGCATAGATTAATAAGTCGTATTCATAGTCGGTTATATGCATCGATTACAAAATTTGAGCAAATTCATCGCGCCGGTTCTGTAAGAACCACCCTATGTTTCAGTGTGAAACGAACTTTCTGCTAAAATATCTGAAATTTAATAATGTGTTGAGAACCAATGATTAATTTATTTATTTATTTTCTTCTTTTTCAATAAACACAACGAAGACTGCAGCCATACTGGTAGTCGAACTTAGGAACTGTATACGACAGGCAAATGTTAAATCCATCGGCTACTTTGCATTTCATTAAAGCTCTTCAGTTGTTCATAGAATGAAAGCACATAAAACGAAATGTGTATCTGCAATGTATAATGCTGATGAAAAGATAATGGAGTTGACATTCAATATCATTGTCATAATAATTTGTTCTTCAGCATACACAGTAATTGTTCTATAACGTAAATATAGATTCAAATGAGAGCATGAAGTTAATTGATATAGCGTGTTAGAAAAATTCTATAGCTAGTGTTAACGCTCAACTAATTCCACGAAAATGTCAATCTGCAATACAAAAACCCGAAACTGAATATATGAAGATAAACATGTTAGAATAACAATTTAATATGCTTTGTTGTCTTTGTAGCATTGAAAGAATAATTAAAAATTTAACTGGTTTTATTGTTTGAAATTCAGAAATAAATGGATAGTGATTCGTTTGAATATACAGTATTTCTGTACAATCAACCCATAAGAGCTATTAAAAAACAATGCTCTACGTATTTGTTAGGAATTCCAAAGGGCCGCGGTGGATCACTGGTAATGGCGTTCACATCTGGTGCATGTAGTCCCCAATTCGATTCCAGTTCGTGCCAAATGTGTACTCTATGGTGGATAAACATCGTATGTGTGTTTTTTTTGTCGGAATTCTCCCGTTTCCTCCTAGTTTCTTCATTATACATACCATTCCATTCATCCTCATCACAGTCTCTTTCAGCCTATACGGCATAACCGTGGGAACGTAAAGCTAAGAGATTCAAGTTATTAGGAGCTCTCATGTATCTTCACACTTTTTTCATTCCACCAATTCTTTCAGCATCGTTCAATCGTTATCACTTACCGTTGTTAGGCTACAGGAGGAAATCTCCGAGAGGTTGATTTTTCTTTCTAAAACAATTACAACGATAGTAATTGCAGCAATTAATGAAACTCGGCCGTTGACCACAGTTGCGAATAGCGTGGTGATACGTTTTGAAGAGCTTACAAATTAGTATGCATATGAAATATTTTGGTGTGCAATCCTTTGGTTTCCGAGTTAAAACCCATCAAACTTGCGATTTGTGCTTAATTAAATTTTCAAAGATATAAAGATACATACATATTCAAAGATATATAACGCTAATGTGCAGGTTGACATCGCTTGGTGGTGAGTCTATTCATAAAAAATAAAAAATAAATAAAAAATGGCTAGTAAAACGTTTCCTCAGAATCGCTCAGTTTCAGAGTTACAGGATGCCGAAAGCGTGGAAAAATGTACTTTAGAAATGAATATCTCCAAAGCTATTAGCCATTGAGCTGAGATGGCATGTTATAATCTTAAACTTGTGATCTGTTTTATCCAAAAACACACGATTCAGATTCTTTTAATGGTATCGCAAGAGATTCTGTCACAGAAAATGGTGAATTTCGGAATATTCTGTTAGGATAAGTGAGTCCTATTCATGACATGGAACAATGTCCTAGCAAGTAACAAAAATTCGTTGGCAGAACATCGATATCTGGATCAGAATGTGAATGTATTGTGCGTGGTTGCATACTTACAAAAGTGTATGATTGTAGTTGATGAAATGAAATTAAACAATATCTACAATTTAATGACTCCTTATCATATCATGGGGGTTATAGGAAACTAATATTTATAATATTTAATGATTTTGAAAGAATCAGCTCAACGACGATGTGCAACAGGGGGGGGGGGAATTGGAGTAATCCCCCCTTAAAAAACATGATATTATCCAAACCTCCACCCTTCCCATCATTTAACAATATCCTCCACATACCTCCTCGCCATTTAACAATATTCCCAGCGTACCTCCCCGTCATTTAACAATATCTTGCACGAAAATTTTTAATAAAAATGTACTT
>NW_027658135.1:0-12034 GCF_964235325.1 Thermobia domestica
AATCGCAAGGGCATTATCGTATATAAGCACTAAGGCTCAAATTATCGTATATCACGATAAATAATCGAATGGTTGGCAAGCCTGTCGAGTCGACTCAGTACTCATCCTACTTGGCGCCAAGATTTAGCACTGTAACCTCGGGAACAACAGCCGTGAGGATTGGAGCATTTTCATGTCGTATTGTGAGGACTAAATACAAACCGACCTGGCTGAAATGACTGCCAGACAGTTGAAGTTGATTCGTTATTTATTCCATAGATGGCACTATATGTCGTGAACGGCTGACTACGAGTGGCACGATATTTCAGCGTCAGACTGGAAGCTTCTAGAACTTTTTTCTCGTATCAATGTCGGCTTGCTTGCAGCTCCTCTCTTCGTATGGTTTGCTTAGAAGGACAGCATCAAACTGTGACATCACAGAGCACTCAGTTGAAATAGCTGTTGTTTAAGTACGAACATTGCAATTTACAGTACCCGGTTGTTTTTTTGTTTACAAGTAGAAAAAAATAATATAAATCAAAGAGTCAAGAGAACGAAACAAAATGCTTTTAAAAAAAATTGCAGAACAATTTATCCGTTACTTCACAAAAGAGATGCGTTTAATATAGTGGAGAAGTATGCATAACAGCACTAAAATGAAATGCATCAGAACACTTAAAAGAGGTATTTATAGCTGTAATTTTCTTGCTGGCATCCATTTCAAAGCTCGTAAAGAATGGACTATAAATTTAGTTTGCTTAACTTCTCTGGGTAGAAAAAACAATAGAATTGTTTTGTGCATACAAGTTTGTTGGTATAATACAAATGTTTTCTCTGCCATATAAAGAGTACTGTAGCGTGGCCAATAAGGTTTGATACATCGACGCGAAAGATGTTACAATCTATCACAAGACATTGGCAATAACAATCAGCAACATTTACATAGTTTCTTAAGAACTATTTTCTGTTTCGTTTGCGATTAGTAACGTTTAAGACATACGAAAGCGGTATAATAAAAGAATAGAAAGCACTTACAACACTGGTGTAGTGCTTGATCCTTTTTTAAAAATAGTGTTTGGTCCTTTTCTCTCCACGAACAACAAAGTTTACAAGTAAGCTTGAATGGTTTTGTTTCTGATACGCCAACAAAGGTCGTGCTTTCGGCGATCAGTTCATTGCTGCAAAGGTTTTTTCTTCACCGCTTAATTAGTCTAGTCTAGGGTTTCTCAACCTGCGGGTCGAGGGTAGCGAGAGTTTCATGGGAGTCATGAAGATGAGCGGAAGAGAAATATAATACCGGAAAATCCGTTTAAATATTATTTTGAATTTTGTTCTGATAGGCATATTTATATTGTTACACGCAGGGGCGTCATTTAGGGGGGCAGGAGGGGGTAATTGCCCCCCAAGAGTTTGAGGAATACATATAATTTAATAGATTGTCTACTAATATACTAGTACAAAACGTGAAAGTCTTATGTCGGTGATGCTCTTGTTCCCTACCCCCTTCAAGCGAAGTCTGAAATGACGCCCCTGGTTACACGTACTGTTAAGAACAAGAAATTGGTCTACTAAACATTTTCAACGGGTGCAGAGCTGTTTAAAATTCAATTTAAATGAAAGAGGTACGATGTGAAACTAATTAGAACTGCAAATTGAAATACCAGGAAAGTACAAATACAACAAAAACACGTATTGAAATACGATTAAAACTGAAAGCTAATGAGATACCTGAGCACGGTGTGATTTCACTAGTGCGGCAATGTCCGGTTCAATCTTCGTGACGCACATTATCAAGTCATTTAAAATACTCAATAACTTTTAAAACAACTGTCCAACTTTTTAAAAACCAAAATTAGAAATCACTTTATTTATTTTTTTTTTTTTTTATAATATGATCCAAAATTAAGATAGTTATGAAGTTTTAAAATTTCCAAACGGCCTTGAATTTGGAACAGTATGACGCATCGGATTCTATATAAGTAATATGAACGATCTGACCAAATTTGGTTTTAATCCATTCGCTTTTAGGAAGTTAGTGTATCCGTATAAACAAGAAATGGATTCTAGTATTATACAAATAGATGGATATCGTGAAATCTACGCAATAAGTATATTAAAAATCCCACTCAAGCTTATTAGAAACCAGAAGGGGGTCAATGGCAAGAAGATGTGATAAAATGGGGGTTGTGATAGGAATCAGGTTGAGAACCACTGGTCTAGCCAGTCCGCTTCTACTTGAATCTCCGCTGCCCGTAATATATCCTTGGCAACGCCATTGACACGAGATCCTGACGTTCAAAGCGGCCAGGGAAAACTGAAGACGCAGATTATGAAATGGAGGTTCGGTTACCAATAGCCCTTACAGTGGTTCTTCTTAGCGTTTCAGAAACAAAACCATTCAACTAGACTTGTAAACTAGTTTCTTCTTGCAGAAAACTACGACCAAGCACTACATCAGTGCTGTTAATGTTTTTTTTTTTTTTTTTTTTTTTTTTTTTTTTTTTTTTTTTTAATATTTTACCGCTTTAGAATATCTTAAAAGCTGCTAATCGCAGTGGCTTCGCATACCGCTCTCTCCTTTAGTGCGAATGGTGCCGGGTTAGATTCCCAGTGGCGGGACACTGTCGGAAAAAGGTGTAGAACGGTCACATTAGACATTTGTATAATATATCATGGGCCTTGACTTTTTAAACATAATATATATACAGGGTGACCTAAAAGTAGGTATACACCCCTGCATTGGTCAAATGTAACATTCTAGTTTATGAGTTTGTTTGCTTCGGCTGTTCCGAGCGTAAGGTATAAGTAAAAAGACATTAAGAACAAATAATAAAGAAACTAAGTCTACCTGATGGATAACAATAAGAAATTATATAAAATGCAATGAGCTGATCAGTATGGGATTCTGTACCTACTTTTCGGCCACCCTATATATATATATATTCCTCGAGATGTACTTAGTCCAAAGGCATTGTTAAACATTTGGAAAATATTACTTTTGTCACTAGAAATCAGAATGCTTTGCTTTTTATTTTTTTTCCCCCTCTCAAAATTCTGTTAGAATATTTCGGGTTTATTTATTTTCCGTTGCAGAAAATTCTGGTCGAAGTTACTGTGATTTTTTTTCTTGTAGGGTCTTTACACTATTAATTGTTAGTTACACATCTTCACTAGCTCGGTAGATGGCGTGGCTACAAATCAATAGCACATTTGGACCATCCATAGTCTTAAGTAGGGATACGCACGAGACGAGTCGAGACAGGAATTTCCTGACAAAATCCGAGTCAAGACACGGCTCTTCCAATAGAGAAATAACATTTTTCGAATCGAGACATCACTTTTATAGCACATTTTCGAGGCGAGACAGCCACAAATCTTGTCCCGTGCGCATCCCTAGTCTTAAGGAAAGTGATAATCGCATATATACAAATTTATTTTGTATTATTTATAATTTATTATTATTTTTTTTTACGTAAAACAAGAGTTTTCAGACCGACCATCCTGAGTGAGGTATTTCCTGGGTTTTTCTAGTTTAGACTAGGCAAATGCCAGGATGGTATCTTCATACCTAACACAAAGACAGTGGCGAATCTAACCCGGAGTTGGGGGGCGTAGACCCCCCCAAGTTTTCTGAGTGACAAAAATAATTTAACTTATTATTTATATATATATATTTGAAAGTTTATAATAGACGCCTGATATACCTATCATAGCCTGGGTTCTAGATGCCTCCCCCAGTTTTTACCTTCTAAATCCGCCACTGCACAAAGATCCTAGGCTACTTCCTTCCTTTTCCCTTTTCCCGGATTGTATGATTGCTGAGGGACATCACGTGACGGGCTAAAATGACCATAGATGCCCTAAGCCCAGAAGCCTATGATTCCTAATTCCGATAGTCCTCGTTGGTTAGGGTTGCCATATGTCCGTATTTTGTACGGACTGTTTGTATTCTTGGGTCTGTGTCCATGTAGGTATCGTACAAAGCATGAAATAGGAAAATGTCCGTATTTGAGTTTTTGAAGCTGCTTGAAAATTTCCGAGTAGTAAATCGCTAAAATCTCAGAGTAAAAAAACTGTGTTTTCATCATAGAACCTATATTTGAGTTACTGTTAATAAAGTAGGTTTTGTTTTTAAAAATTGTCTCATTTTTCCATTCCAGGGTTCTTTTTGGTTAGATTTAATATACGTAATTTAATGTCATGTTTTATTATATTTGTGTTAATGAAAAAAATATAAAACATGTTAGTTTCCAATCAGGGCCGTGCCGTGGAAAATCAGCGCCCGGGGCGAGAGTATACGACGGCGCCCCCATACATATATTACAAGCAATTTTTCCTCTTTTTACTTTTTCTCCCGAATTTTTCGCCCCCTTGCTTCGGCGCCCGGGGCCGTTGCCCCGCTCGCTTCTTCCCCGGCACGGCCCTGTTTCCAATAGTGTTTTAAGTATTACAGTAAACAATTGTATGATAACCTAAAAAAGTGATTTTTAGGTAAGAAATTTCAAAATATTTCTTCTGTGTTTGGTCAACGTATCTTTGATGGGTCGTCATTTTAAGGCTTGTCCGTATTTTGGATCAAAAAGTTATGGCAACCCTATCGCTGGTTTGTCCCACTCAAGAATGGGCCAACTGCTTAACTCAAGTCGTTAACAAACAAGACCAAATCCCCACAAAAGTACGACTCCTAGTGATGCCAATGACTGCCAGATCTAACATTGAGAATAGCTGATATTTGTTGTAAATCCGAAGGCTGTGTCGATAGTTATTTTCGTCCTTGAGGACTACAAACACAATAAGGCCAGACAAAGGAATGTCAAAAGCGTCTGTTTTCTTACGAGTTGTAAACATACCAGCATTGTTCATACTCACTTCATAGTAATTCTGCTTTAACTACACAATGTAATAAAACAAAAACAGGCAAATAATACATGTAAAATAAATAATTTTAAAAAATAATGCAACACAGGGAGTAAGAAGAAACCAATGAACCCGAGAAAATACCATGTTAATTGACAGGTTTAATGGAGATATCAGTAAAAAGAATTATTTACCCACTGTCGAACACGGTAACTCAGCGACAGAGCGCCAACCTCTAGTGCAAGAGGATTCCTGGTTCAAATCCCGGGCCATGTAATTGTACGATGCACAACGACGTGGGACACCATTTTCGGGGTTCGGGGAGATTGGTTTATGTCCACAGCAAGGACAATACGCACGATCAATTACGATTTCAGAGTGTGTCCCCTCCCGCACCCGGAGCTATGCTATCTCCTCGGGACATACGTGCTCCGACTGTGCTCAATGTGGGTGAACAGTACTTTCCAGTGTTCTACAAATTGAAAATCCCCCAAGGAAAATCTAAAATTCACCACCTGTATATTTATCGAAAGAGAAACTGAGTCAGCCAAACTATATTTCCTACTTAATTTCCTCGCATAATATGGTAATAGTATACATGAGAACCCCTTGATTTGCGTTTCTTCTGTGTTCTATTACCACTGTGCTCTATTCCATGAAATACCATAAATTTTCTACGTAGTGCAATAGTAAGAAGTATCCATCTGCACAAGACATGCGATATGCGTTAATCCCCCCCCCCCCCATAGTCATAGATAAAGTATAAGGGCACTACACATGCAGATGTACAGGTACGTTCTTTTTTTATTTTCGTATCAGTCGATAAGTAAATAAAAGTCGCTTTGTTACCCCCTTTTTAAGTTCGTACACACTCAATGAATAATCCCTAAAAGTATGAGCGTCCTGCTCCTTCGGGAACTGATGCAGCTTCATGTATAGTATATCCCATAATATTAAATAGATTCGGTACACCAGTGAACGGTGACAATTACGTCGAACACCAGTAACAATATGAAACCTTTGAGCCCCACAGTTATGCTGGTTAGGCTAAAGGAAACTGTGATGATGAGAAATGAATGAAATGGTGGAATGAAGAAAGTAGGAGGAAACGGGAGAACCCCGAGAAAACGCACGCACACGGTGTTTGTTCACCACAAAGTTCATTTGGCGTGAGCTGGAGCTGGGATCGAACAAAGGACCCCATGCAACAGAAGTGAACGCTCTACCTCTGAGCCACCGCGGCATCGCAGCTAGCATACCCCGAGTTGCGGGAAAACTTAATGGATCCCGTTAATTTATGAAATAGTTTCTACCGGAAATCGAACATGGATATGCTATCTCACAAAGGACGTGATATCACTAATTGTAAAATTAATTTAGAGAGTCAACTATTTGCGTAATTTACATAATTAAAAAAAAACTGTTGATTGCAAAATGTAAGATTTGTTCAGTTGCTACAAATTTGAAAGACGTTGAACACAACAAAGGTCCGATTAAGGCCGTTAGAGGCCACAAGCACTTGCAAAGATTCTGGCGCTCCAACAGCCTACACGTTTACGAAACTAAAAATATAATTAGTAATAAACCTTAAAATAAAATGTTTATCTATCGAAATTAAACAAAATTTACATTAAGATGGATGTTTTTGTGTATTTTTATTTTATTTATATTTGAAGCTTTTTTTTTTTTTTTTTTCAAATTGCAAAGCCTTTGCACAAATGCTCAACCATTACCTCTACCGTTACTATTATAAGTTTTACTTCCGCCCAGGAGGCTAAGGTTTGCTGGTGTTTGTATATTTGTGTGTGTGTGTGTGTGTGTTAGGGATGGGCAAAACAGCTTTTTAAAAATAAAACCGGAAACCGGTTTCTAGAAAAACCGACATTTCGGTTTCTCCAAAACCGGTTCGGTTTTCGTCGAAACTAAAAACCCAAAACTGTTTTGGAAAACACAAAACTATTTCTGTGGAAACGGAATCGGTTTCCCGAGAACAACGAAACACCATTCTGGAACCAGTTTTGGAAAAACAAACCGGTTTCGATAAAAGAAAACCGAATCGGTTTTGAAAAAATTGAGGCAGCTAAAAGATAATGAAACGTAATCTAACCATATGGATTAATGTTAGAATAATTTTGGAACGACAATTTTTATACGCACGGGAATTTAATTATGTAACTAGTCAGTGGCAGACGCAGAAGTTGATAAAGCGGTGTTTAAACTCATAATTTGCTATGGAAAAAATGTAGAAAATATACTTTTCCGTAGTACTTTCCTCAAGTAGGGTTAAACTTTCTTGTACACGCCAGAGTTTAACTAGTTGCCACCACATGTAAAACTATATATATATATATATATATATATATATATATATATATATATATATATATATATATATATATATATATATATATATACAGTAAAACCTGCCTTCAAAGGACCCTTTATTAAACGGAAAACTGTCTTAAAGGGAAATATTTCATGGTCCCATGGATTTTGGAGTAAGAGACATGTAAAAGTCCCTTCATTGAGCGGAAACTGTGTTATGCGGACAACGTAAAGCAAAATAAACCTTTAACGGAAAATTCTGAGTTTCAGGCTACATCGTTTAGAAAATTTTTAAACATCCTGTGAGAGGGTAAACATATACTGTCTGCGATAAATACTTCGTTCTTTTGTTAAATCTTTATGGGCAGTGTTGACCTTCGTCAATCACTTCACATATTCAGCTCCCACAATTTTTCGCTAGTCCTACGTAGCATGTCAGCTGTCAGTCTTCTTTGTAGGCGTACTTCTGTTCCGCTTGTGTAGCAACTAGCGACAGCCAACAAAAATGAGAAGAAAACAGACAAAACGAAGTTCTGGAAAAAAGGAATTGAGGTAAAGCAGAAGTTATATATCTCCATCACATGTCGTGAAAACAAGGAGGAAAGAGTTCAAAGGACTTTCAAAATTCCAGAGAAAGCTTTTCTGTGTCCTGAAGTATACCGCAGCCAAGTAGTAGCAATGTATGCAAAAAAATCCTGCTTGACTATTGGAAAAAATAAAGGAAAGTGTGCACAGCATATTTTGTGTTCATTTTAAGTTTTTTTTTTTTTTTTTTTTTTTTGGGTATTAATCCGTAGAAGGAAAAAGTACTGTAATTGAACAAGTTGCGTACATCAATATATTTTCTCATTATGTCCGTTATAAGCATATATATATTTTTTAACGGAAAGGTCTATCTCCATTAAGCGGAAATTTTTGCGAGTCCCGCTCGATTGCGCTGAAGACAGGTTTCACTGTATATATATATATATATATATATATATATATATATATATATATATATATATATATATATATATATATATATATATATATATATATATATAATTTCAGTTTAACGTCCCACAATTATGCCCTTTTGGCTAAGGGACACGATGATTAAGGCAAGCGAATGATGACGGAGTAATTGGTGGAATGAGAACGTGGAAGGAAACGTACCCCGAGGAAAAAACCCGGACACACTACAAGCTTACTTGGCCGAGGATTGAACCAAGGGCCCCTCGTACAAAAGGTAAGCGCTCTACAACTGAGTAACCATGCCCCACACGTCAAATTAATAGAATGTCGGTTTTTAAGTTTATATATATATATAAAGAGTAAAAGTGAGAGAAAACGTAGGTGCATGCCGTTACCCTACTTCCAAACAATATCTATGGCGTCTCCCCACTTCCTAAAAAGCATTTCCGGGTCGAAATAACAAAAGTTAGTGATATGTTCCGTTAGTCAGTTACTTTTACTATTAGTAAAGCTCTCTCAAATCGATAGAAACAAAGAAAATACAACGAAAACTCAGAAAATAGTAAGGAATGTATATAAATAAAAAATAAATATTGCTATTGTGGCCTGAATTTGGATTTAAACGACACCGGAAGTGTCACTTTTCATCTCAGCGACCCAGAAAACTATGGATTCACTAATATCAGTCATTTTCGACCATTTATATATATATATATATCCCTCTACCCTAAGTAGCACCCTCAAAGTGAAATGATAAAATTTCGCGACTCACCTTAAAGGATAGAGCTCCTCCGTGGCTAAGCGGTTAGCGTACGCGCCTTTGGCGCGGGAGACCCGGGTTCGATTCCCGGCGGGAGCTCATGTGGTTCGGATTCCACGTTAATCAGTAGGTCCACGTCTCATATAGCCTTGCTGCTGAAAGGGACGCTAAACCAAAAATCAACTCAACTCACCTTAAAGGATTGCGTGACACACCAGTGTGTCAGGACACATCGGTTGAGAACCACTGTCCTATAACCTTCCCGTGCTTTACATGTATATTAACCAATAATAATAATAATAAATTGTACGTAACGTTGATAACGTTTCTTAAGATCTATCTGCTTTTCGAAGTTACTACGAATAATTGAATACCCCTATAAAGACAAATAAAGTCGAACAAAATTAATTTAACAAGTAATTGTGTAGGTCTAATACAGGGGCGCATCAACAGGGGTCCACTGGGTTCGGAACTCTCCTTTCAGAATTTCGTAACTCGACTAACATTTGTAGACATCCTTAACAGAATTATATTTAGGGTTTAGGATTGAGATTTCTGGGCTTTCGGCATCTAACGCCATTTAGCCCGTCACGTTTTGAGAGATGACGTCCCTCGGCGAGCACACTATCCGGGGAAAGGGAAGGAAGGAGGCAGCCTGGCATGGGCGGCGATTAGGGGGGGCAAGAGGGGGCAGTTGCCCCCCCACTTTTTTGAAGTGACGTCCTAATTTATATAATTTCATTTGGAAATGTAAACAGGGTGTCCATACAATTTGGAGAAAAGGTCTCTGACTTTTCCCTGACTTTCCATGTCGAAAATTGCAGATTTCCCTGACCCCTGAATAACTTAAAAATATCGAAAAAAGAAAAAACCCAGCCTCCACACTCCCATAGTTGGCCTTGTTCTACTCCACTTCTGTTTCTTTTTCAATTTTCTTTCCAAAGGAATGCAAATTTGCCAATATGTGTATTAGGCCGTTATTGATTAGGCCAACATATTACACAAAATGTAAAGTTACAAACAAGTGTGCAGTATACAAAGTACTTAAGATATGAAAACAATTACACATTATATGCTTACACATTATAATACCAATTACATACCATTATAATATTGCTTATAGTAATAAACAGTTCATACATGATTTTACTGATTATTAAAAAAAAAAATATTATGTAACACACACTTTCGCTGGTGCAGTTGTTAAATGCAACAAATTTAGAACTTTGTTTTCATATTTTCTCGCATAGTTTTCTTCTCATTGATGTGAATATCCTTGTCTTCACAGGTTAATTTTCTTTTCTTCTTCCTCCAGCTCCTTTAGTTGTTGCTAAATCTTCCGTTTCTCTCTCCTCTTCTAGTCTCTAGCATTTATTTCTCTTTTCTTTTCCAAATACACCTGATATTGTCTCATTGAACTTCTCACTGAATATATCATACCTCTTGTACTTATTAATCCTGATGACCCACCTATTCTCATCACAAAATCATATATGACCCGTTGAGCCACCAGAGATTCTTCTTGTAAGTTGTCAACAATGAAAAGTTTATTTATTGTGAAACCACTTTCAAAAAATGCATTTCCGTGAAAGAAGATAAAACACAATTTCATAACTGACCATAAGTCAACGAAGTTCTGCCCATTTCCTAAGACTAAGTAAAAAAACTCAAGTCCAATACCATCTCTGTCATTGGCTATGAATTCATTCGAGTGTTCCTTAAATTTTTCAGTCCGAGCTTTCACTGTGAGCTGGAGATACTATTTCTTCGCGTTCTCAGCCACTTGTCCAGATATCCTCTTGGCACCACGCAATTCTTCTAGAACAGCGTCTACCCTTTTGAGCAAATATGCCAGGATGCAGTTAGATGTGTTTTTCGCAGAAAATTAGCTTCAACGACTATTTATCAGAGAATACTGACTCCCTCAATATCATCATTGAGAACACCACATGTTGCATCCAGTAACAGTAAATCACCATATTTCATAAATTCAATAATTGAACAATGGACCTAAATCGATTTTCTCCTGACTTTCCCTGACCAATCTGCCATTTCTCTGACTTCACCTGATACATTTTTACTTCCCTGACGTTTCCCTGACTTTAACTTATTTTCCAGAATGTGGACACCCGGGTAAAGATTTTGTACATTAATATATTACTGTTTCATAAAAAAAATGGTGCCATATGATATTTGCCGTTGCGTAAGTACGTATTGGTTATTTGTCTTTCCATGGAGTGTCCGAGTGTGTCTTAAGAAAGCTACAGGAATTGTGTTTTAATTGCAATTCAAAGCAATTAATATTGCAATTGCATATTTCTTTAAATGTCATAGCATATGCTTGCAGTACTTACTGTATTTCATTTTCTAAGACTAAAAACATCATTTAATGGCATGTGTGGAATTAAAAGTATAAATTGTTCATTAATTCCGTTTCAATATAACTTGTGCAAAACAAGCGTCATTATTCATTACTATTATCCCTTCTATTTATTTCTTTTGCAAATTTATTAAATAATCTGATCACACAATTTTCCAGACAGAATTTTAAGATATTCATGAGCAAGAACTCAAATCTCTTCTTACACTTTCATTGTTTAAGAGTATAAAGGGCTAGTACCTACCTGTATTGCTCTTATGAATTTACTTAATAAAATAGAAATACGATATACGGCATTTTAAGTGAAAAAAATAGTATCCTATAAGTTATACAACCTTTCATCAAACAGTGTTAAAACAATCAGGAAATCTAACAATGATATACAATTGTTCAGATCATGTCTTGCCCCCCCACTTCTAACGTCCAATCGCCGCCACTGCAGCCTGGGACCTATGAATTAGGTACCACCCCGGCATTTCCCTGGTGTAAATGAGGAAAACCCAGGAAAACCTCATTCAGGGTGGCTGGCCTGAAAAAGCGATTTACACATTTTAGACCGAATACCCGTACCGGGAATCGAACCCGGGACCGCTCGCACCGAAGGCGAGAGCGTTAGCGACTACGCTACGCGGGGTCACCACAACTATATTTGTTTACCAGAGAAATAATGGAAATAGGTGACGTGCGTCCGCAGTAGTTCCAGAAGGAGCTGGACGCTCATACTTTCAGGGATTATTTATTGAGTATCTACGAACTTACAAAGGGGGTAACAAACC
>NW_027658136.1:0-12028 GCF_964235325.1 Thermobia domestica
GGAAGGAGGTCTTAATGTTCCATTTATAGATATAAAAAAGGCTTTGTCTTAGTCCACACTCTTCATATCTAATATCGAAAATACTGCAAATGTACAAAATATATCCTATGATAATTGAATTTTGGAAAACACCCTTTGCTCAATGAATTATCCACAAAACTATAATCGAGCTACTTACTTACTTACTTCTCCATGCTACAGCTCAATGTGGGCTTTCGTCTCCTCAAAAGCGGACTTTTTCTTCTTGTTACTGGTGATCATCCTCCACCTCTTCAGCTTCAACCGTTTAGATCGTCTGCTGCTTTATCCATTCACCTCTTCTTCGACCTGTCCACTATTTTACTGCAGAATAACTTTACTTGATTTTATTCATCGTTGTGTTGTTTATTCTCTCTACATGGCCCAACCATTTAATTCTTTGCTCTTAATAAAACATACTATACGCTTACCTTTAATAATCATTTCCAGCTCGTGATCATACAGTTCCCTCTGCACATCCCTTCCACTTTTGGTTCTTAAATTTTGCGTAGAATTTTCTTTTCAAATCTTGCAAGTTGATTTTCGGTCGCTGCTGCAATCGTTCAATTCTGAGGAGTAGGTAGTAACTGACCTTCCTAACTTTTTACGTACACCCAATTTTGTGTTTTTTAAAATATTAATCTGTTCTTAAACATTAGACAGTTAGAGTAATATGCTCCATTTTCTGCTTGTATACAAGTGGTCATTTTGCTTTCACTGTCTATCACAGTTTCTAAGTAAGTGAAGCTGTTGACTCCTTCAAATACTTTTTGTCCTATTGTATAACAGGACAAATATATACAATGTATAATGTATAACAGGACTGACAGTGATAATATAATGAACTTTGTTTTGTTCTTATTTATTATCAACCTTATTTCTTTGGTTTATTTTTCCCCATCTTCAAAAATACTTTTTAATTTATGCTTTGATCTTGGCAAAATTACATCATCAATATATGCGCAAATATGACTTGATTTCGTAAATATCGCACCTCTCTGGTCCACCTTATCCACTGCGTAATGTAATGCTACTATAAACAATACAACTGACAGCCTATCTTCTTGCTGTTGTTAATTCCAAAATCCTCAATAACACAGTCCAATTGTAACTCTACCTTTTGAATGTATCATTGTCATTTCAAGTACTTTAACCAATTTAATCGGAATTCTCATTTTGGTGATAATTTTCAAAAGTCTTCCTTCTTACACTATCAAACGCTTGCCTGTCGTCCACGAATTACATATAAAGTTCCGAATCATGCTGAAAGTGCTTTTCGATAATGTGTTCCATTACAAAATTTTGATATGTGATGCTTCTATTCGATTGGAATCGGCATTGGTACTTGGTACTTTTAGAAACTTTTTTTTTTTTTTTTGCATATACTTTGATTCTCTCTAGAATTATTTCTGTTAATATTTTGTACATCGTGCTCAATATCGGCCTGAATTTGCATCATTAATTTCCCCAAAAATTGTTCAAGAGTCCAAAGGTTCCGTTTTTTCTTTCTCCAAAACATAAGTTAATATGACTCGTGTGATATTTACAAAATCCCACTTTTATTAATCACCAAATCGCAACTAATAGGTATAATCTACTCTCTCACTCATTTTTGGTGATGTTGACTTATTATTTAAGTAATTTTGATTTTTTCAGCAAAAGCAAGTGAATTGCTATGTTATACATTGTAAATTTTACTATTGTATGAATATATTGTACATTTTCATTGGCGTTCCGGTTTTCTAATATAAAAATCAGGGAATCCTAATCACATATATTATGGTTTTCCCGTCGTATTTGAAGAATTCTTCTACAACTTCGTCCTTCTCGAGTGTTTTGAAATATTTTTAATTTATCTATAATACCTTTTACTTCTTCCATGGTTCGCATGAGCACTGCCTCGTGATCCATTTCATTGTTATTTTGATCTTCATCTGTTTGTTGTACTTCTACACTTTGCAATTGCACAAAATACTGGGCCCCTCATTTCAAAATTTATTTATCTTGTGTCATCAATTTACCGTTTTTATCTTTACATCATGTCATTCCAGCAGTTTGTTACTTGCCTTATAAAATTTTCTTCTCTCACTTTGTTAATTTGTTCTACTTCTCCCATCTGCTTTTTAAGGCTTTTTTTCTTCTTTCTACGTCTACTACATAGTCTATTAACTTGACGCCTTAAGACTGTATCTAATATCTGGGAAGCGTTAGAACTTTCCCATATAATAACATGAAATATTTAATTCGAAAGTTTTATTAAAACTGTTTATTTTACACATTTCAAAATTCGTCCAGATTTGTGTTATTATTAATACTACATATTCACTTTTAGTTTTTCTTGCTACGGTATCATAAGACCACACTAGTTAAAAATTAATTTTCTTTCATTTGAAAACTGTCTAGAGCACCCTATATTTGGCAACTGTTTCAATTTGTAACTAAAAAGGCAGACTACTTTGATTCTCTTCCTCCTGCAAGATCAAAACGCGTGGGCTTTGGAATGTCAACCGAGTGAAAGTTCATCTTTAAGCTACTCAGGCAGGTTTTTCCCGGAAACAATGACGAGGAAATGTATTTGACCGCTGATAAGGTCAAAACTTGCTTTCCTGTTATGTGTTGTAAAAACTTTTCTGTATTCAATGTAAGGCCCAGTGTGGAATGGAGGCTTATATAAGTAATGAATAGTTTTTACAGAGACAGGTCTCAGCCGTACTTTTATCTCTGCACCGTTTTTTCTTGCTACAGTATTGTTGGCGTAATCAGTAGTTTGGAAAATCTTGGAAAAAGTCAGTCACCGATTGGACGCAAATTAGAATCTTTTATCATAGCTCATAAATCTTAGCTACCTGTCAGTCAAAGTTGATTTGATCTGATTTTGAGTTTAACAGTGAGACTATATAATTTGATTTTCGGCAGTAAGGCTATATGAGATGAGACGTGGACTACAGCTTAATGTGGAATCCTAACCATATGGGCTTCTGCCGAGAATCGAACCCAAGTCTCCCACGCCAAAGGCGCGCATGCTAACTGCTTAGCCATGTCAGTCAAAGTTGACTGCTAAACGAACGATATTTGGTTTGGTCGCAAACTGAGATACACCATTTTGATTTTCTATGCAGAGCGAATAAAATTATGGATTTTCTTGAAAAGATGAGTTTGTGCGATCATTCTTCGAAGCAATATTAATTATTGACTTCTTGTGAAAATGAAATTTCCCCTCGATAATCACCAGAGCAAAGTTATGATAACATCTATGACACTTATAACAAATATAAAATAGTAATTAGATTTTATGCAAGTTTGTTTGAGACAGTGGTGAATACTCTGTACACAACAGGGACGTTCCAACCTGAAGGAAAAATATAACTCTTTCTGTGTTATTTCATTCAGACAAGACGACAAACTACTTTTTGTCAATATATTAGAAGAATAATCTGCTCTCACTCTATTAGTACAAATGAGTGAATAATCGCAAATGTTACAGCGGTTATCATTTTGCACCCTCTTCAAATCTTTCATCTTTTAGGCAAGAGTGAAGAGATATAAACCATCCGTGGCCCAGCGACTGATCCATAAGGAAAGCCCTTCAAAGGAAAATATAATATTTTCTTGTGATTTTTTTTCAGCGAGACAGTATGACAAGAGTATTTTATGTCAATAAGTGTTTTTTTAAATATACAGGGTGTTTCAAAACAACACCGACAACGTTTGGGAGGTGATTCCTGACACCAAGATAGACAAGCCTGGATGCACAAATACTTCCTTTCGGAGTTATAGGCTGCCGAAAACATGCAAAAATTAATTCCAAAGGTCCATAGCTCCAAAATTATGGGATCTATAGTAGTCTGGTCAAGACTTCATTTAGGAATTAGTATGTCGGAATTAGAATAATCCAAATAATTAAGTTCCAGAATCTTGCGGTCTTCCGCAACAATTTTTATAGAAGTGATTGGTGAGTACTTCTAATTATATGCCCGTAGCCAAACTCTTCTGTAAAAATTGTTGCACGAGTAATTCAGGATTCTGGAACATGTATTTTTCAAGATTGCACATACTAGTTTCTAAGTGAAGTCTTGGCCCGACTATGGTAGGTCGCAAAGTTTTGGGGAAATGGACCTCTAGAGTTCATTTTTCACGATTTCGGTAGCCTATAACTCCGGAAGGAAGCATTTGTGCACCCAGGTTGGTCTACACTTTTTGTCTTATCTTGGAGTCAGGAATCATCTCCCAAACTTTGTCGGTGTTGTTTGGAAACACCCTGTATATATAAGACAAATAATCTGCTTTTAATCTATTGTTACTACAAATAAGCTTACATTCCCATTTGTTTTAACGGATAATATTTTGTGTTCTTCTTTGAACCTTCCATCCTTTTGGGCAAGAATGATATAAATTTTCGAAGCCAAAGGTCTACCTTATTGAAATATTTATAAGAATTGGTCAAAATAGTTTTGCGATGGTGCACCCCATATGCTAGGCACCAAATGAATTCCAGACATACATATTTAAAAAAAAATAAAAGCCCGTGACTTCAATTTGGATTATTCAGATGTTTTATTGAACTTTATAACGGAAATTATAATACATCAAGTTATGAAGAAACATGTACTGTAATATTCTCCAGACACCTCCTTTTAAAATTTTCTGTCATCGCTCCTGTTTCAACTGAGACACGTACTTAAAACCACTCCCGGTATGCAGTTGAACAGGCATTCTTCCAGAAAATTTCGTACATGGGGAGAGAAAATCAGAGAGTAAAGTGGCTTCACTAGTTACTAAAAGACAAATATCCTCATTGAGTTTTCAATTTCATTTTCACTACCTAATTTCTAGATGTCTACCCAGACACACAAAGTACGTCCAACTTAAATAAAAAATCTCAGTTTTTAGCACTTATCTTGTATCTTTTCTGATTTCGGCCTTTCTACATCCATTTGTGTTTCGGGGGCGCGATGGTTCAGTGGTAGAGCGTTCATCTCCTGTGCTTGGGGTCCCTGGTTCGATCCCAGCTCGCGCCGTGTGGACTTTGTGATGACAAACACCGTGCTCATGGGTTTTCTCGGGGTTCTCCCGTTTCCTCCCACTTTCTTCATTCCACCAGTTCACTCATTTCTCATTATCAACGTCTCCTTGAGCCTAACCGGCATAACCATGGGACATTAAACTTAAAGATTTCATTTCATTTCCATTTGTGTTTCGACCCATTCCTCTTACTGCAGTTATTACCGTTTAATTCGCGCCATCCACTCGGTATATTTTATCCATGTTATCACTGAGAAATTACCAAGGAATTTGTATAAAAGTTTCACGAAAAAGATGTGTATTCACCATATCTATCATTCGTACATAGCTGTTTTCTACATTTCATTAATTTCTTTCTTTTTTCTTTTTTATTTATATAGCAAATAATGGCACATTGTGGTCTGGGGGATCAATGAAACTTTAGGAAAGCAGGCCTCACTTAGCTGAGGGCCTGTTTCAGAGGTTTCACCAGTTGTAGACGATACGGCTTCATGACGAGATGTTTCCACAAGACTCGGCAAATAGTTTTATGTGAAATATGTCGAGTTTTCTACTTGCTGGATACGTAGACTTCGGAGGACTCCTTGCGTAAGTTGCATGCACACGCTAAACTGCTTATTCAATTACTGAAGGACTGTCGGTCGGTTTTCCCTTATAAGTGCAACCGGTTTCTTTGAAGATCATATGCTACTTTCTAATTAACTTGTCAGAATGTGGATCAACCCCAAATTTTGTATGGAAATGCCGCTGAACAACCAAGACAGCTGTATGAAACTCGAGAACATTTTTTTCTGTCTAGTAGTAGCCATTTTGCTCACTTCTACTGAACTGCCTGCTGGTTAGTGAGGTGTCGCTCGCTTACGAACAGGATCCGAGTAGCTCTTTTGGATGAGACAATGAGTTATGGCTCTTTTCTACTGAGTCATGCTTTTTTGGGAGTTATGGTTCTTTAGGAATCATGGTTCTTCAAGAGCCGTTGTTCTTCGGGAGCGGAAATGTTTGTCTTAGAAAGCGTGAATCTTGTATGTCGCTCAGTCGCGAACCGCTCTTTAACTTCTCGATCTTGATTCAATTAATTGCTGTTGTGGAATAGTGGTTTCGGTGGTTCTCACTGAGGGACTCTTCAGTTCAGTTTAGTAAGTGTGCTTTGCCATACCGTAGTGTACTGTATATTCCTGATATGAATAAAATAAAATAATACCTACAAAGTAAATGTTGGCAATTGAACCCACAATAATCCATCATGCACTAAACGAAAACTAAATCCGAAAACTTTTCAAGAACAATTACAAACAAATTTGCAGAGCGGAGAATTAGGTCCAGTCAGAGCCAGTGCGAGGGGAGGGGGGGAGGGGGAAGTAGAGCCGTGCCATCTGAAAAAGAAAAAAATACTATCAAAATATAGTGGTTCGTAATACACTCGCATGGAAAAATAAAATTGTGTTTACCTGAGAATATAATTGAACTCACTTCACTCACATTTAGGAAAATAAGCAGGAAATTCAGAGTATTCCTTCTCATTTTCAATTATCAAACTACTAGCCACAGGTATCTCGATCAATATTTCCCTTGCAGCAGCGTAGATAACATTTTCAGCTAGGGTGGATTGTGGATAAGATTATCAAGGTATATTTTATATTTTTTTTTCTATTGACTAATATTCTCCCTCCACTCCAAGTATGCAAAAGGTACACTCGCACTTGAGACAGGCCGTTCTATTCTACAGCATCTAGAGACATTTAGGTTCTAGCAGCGAATTTTTAACCAAATTACAAATTGTTCATTCCGAATATAGGAAATCTACAGCATATTTCTTCTTGAGAAATATCTGCTAGAATCATTTGGGCAATTGCGCATGCATTACGGGATCTTCCCGTTTTCGATAGACAACTTCGTGCTTTCTTTCTACTGGATAGATTGGCAACTACGTAATATATAAGTATAGTCATCGTCTGACTGTACGTCTGAACCATCCACTTTTCAGTACGAGATAGGGGATGAAGCTATTGAAGATTCACAAACAATATACAACATCGATTTTTATTACAAAGTTCTAGACGTGATTGTGTTAGCTTTAAGAGAAAGGTTTGAGCAACTTAAACATCACAGCTAATACTTCGATTTTCTTTACGATATAAATAGTCTAAAAGATATGCCACCTGAACTTTTGCCTGAAAAGTGTACTAAACTTGCCAGCATTTTAATACACGAAGAATCGAAAGATATTAACCCCAGTGACTTGAAAGACGAACTGAAAGTGTTATCCGCTATAATTAAGTCTAAAAGTTCATCAAAAGAGACTAAAATTAATTAAGGAATATGACTTTGCTCCCCATGTCCGTGCTGCACTTAGGATTTTGTTAATTATACCGGTAACAGGGGCACGTAGACTAAGAAGTTTTTCGAAACTTTAGCTTATTGAAAACTATCTACGTTCTTCTATGTTTGAAATACGCTTGAGTGGTCTAGCGATGATATCAATAGAACACGAATTGGCTGAAACATTGGAGTACGCGAATGTGATAAAGGAATTTGCTCATACCAAAGCAAGAAAAGTTTCTTTCAATTAACACATGATAAATGTATCTCTATTGTGTTTTAGTACATTAGAAGGCTTAGGCTAATCACTTAGTTTTGCCGTAATATCTGATTCACTATATTATCTTCAAGCTTCATACTCTATTGGAAACACCTTTTCATATAAAATAAGCTTAAAAATTAAAAGTTCTTACAAGGAAACATTCCGATTTGCTGAATTCAATTCCTGAAAATGATTGTTAGCACTGGATTAAAAAAAAAAAAAAAAAAAGTGTTTAGTAGCAGACCCTATACAGGGTGAGAGATAAGTGAGGGCAAAGTGCGAAGATAGAACGTAGAAAATGTCTAGAAATGCCATGTTAATTTTGAAAAATCCGTTCTCCAAACAGCGGTATATTGTACAAATATACGGTATCCTCTTGCTTACTACAGAAATCATTATGGAGCATACGTTATCCGTATGCTACATACGCACTGCCCTTAGATGTTACATCATGCCATTGCAGGATGTCTGACCTCTAACAGTTTTCCGTATATCGCATGCATATACTTATGTTACATTCCTCAGCTATATGTTATATACGTCCATTTGTATGTGAGATCCTGACCACCTATATTGCTTCATACGGAAAATGCGTATATCGGGTGTTGCAAAATAAGTGTTAAAACTCTTGAGAGGTAACTCCTGCCACTGAGACAAGAAAAAAGTTCTCTTGAACTTTCGGCTATCGGACATATTTTCGGATCTACAAGGTGCCGAAAGAGTGGGAAAATGACTTTCGGACGCCAGTAGTTCTGAAACTATCCAACGTAAAGAGGGCGGGTAAAAAATTCACTGAAGAAATCAAACCTGCTGTATTGAATTTTGCATGTTTCACGATCCCACCATGCACGCGCAAGGGATTCCCCAAAGGAACGTAGGGAGTCCCGGATAATCTGCCAAATGAAAATTGGTCTAAATGGATATGAATTGATAGGGTTTCTACCAGGTAACAATAATTCGTTTGAATTAAGTCGATATCTGGAACAAATACAAAATGGCGGACACCTTCATGCCCGGTGTGTATGGTTGCATAATCGCCAGGTACGGATGCTAGCCAACAGTGACGTTCTGAGTATTAAGTGTAGCGAATTTGTACTCAAATGCTCTAGGAAGACATCTGGAGTGTCGGTAGAGCACAACAGATGAAGCAGGGTGATTCATTCGTGTGGAAACACGTAACGAAAAATGCTCAGAAATGCACTCATACTACGTAAACATGAGTTCAAAGCGTCGGAAATGTAATTATTAGCATCGAGAACATGAAATCCATTGCCAATTCACCAATAATATTCCCTCAAACCGATGCAATATGATGTGTACCGTTGCATACCAATAAGGATGCAACAACTGAGGCCAAGTTGAAATTGTGCAAGGGGACTCACAAAGAAATTGGGAAAACTAAGGAATGTCACTAGTGGGATTGCATGATCGATATTGAAATGTGGCCAATGTGTGTGTTGATATCGACATGTAGCTATTGGGCAAATGTCAACATGTCCCTCACCTTTCAAACTAGTCACTTTTTTTTTTAAATAATCATTTGAATTTTATTTAAATTCAAACATTACCCTTTACAGTTGATTTTCGTGTATGACATCAGTTTTCATCCCCATATTTTACATCCCCAAGTTTAGCGTTTAGTAAACATAATTTGAGCAATTGATTGATGTTCCCACCACCGCAAAATATTAAAGAAAGCCGACGGAACAATTCTCACTTATGCAGATAGCATCTTAAATAGTTGGAAAGATTTCTTTGACGATTGTTTATTTTAAATAAAGGCACGTATTACACAATTCTTAAGGAGGAATTATATGTTAAAAGGAGCATGTAATTAAAACAAATCCTTAATAATTTCAATTACTTTTAAATTATATCCATAATAAAAGAAAACCGACCCTTACGACTTGGTACATTATTTTCTATATGGAAGGTAATTTCAGCCTAAATAGTGTAAGTCTGCTTAAGAATATTTTAAGATATTTTGTATAATAGTCGGGAGGCAGAATCTGAAAAAGTCTTCAAAATAAGGAGTTGGATCAACCCGAGAGAGTAAAAGCAACCGATGGTCCTAAATCATCAAGTCCACTATCCTGATCATTTCTAGACCGCCGGTCGCTTGATGCGAACGGAAGTCATCCCCGTACACCCCTTCCCCCGTAGAAAATGAGCGTTTCTAATAAAAGGCCATATCTCCAAAACGAATGAAGATATTAATGAATTTCTTTTTCTCGTTTTATCTGTAAGGTGTGCTTTACGATTTTGTCTATTCATGCTTTGGATATACCCAACGGTTTTTCGGAAAATTTAACATAAACATTAAAAACTGACATATTTTGACCTTAATATCTTCTTTTCTTCTCTGTATCTCCCCAATGAGTTGAGATATGGAAAGAACATCCCTTATTAAATTTGTAGAGCATTAAATTATCTTTCCAACGGTAGCAATATTATTAGGTTTACTTCCAGAAGTAGCCCTACAGCGAGGTAACTTTGAAGACAAGTGCGCTTTGATTCGAATGCTGATGATCCGATTTTCACCACTGAATTAGTCAATATAGGTTTTGTTTCCGAGATAAAAGTTGATTCTTTTCCAATATTTGAAGAATAGTTCTCATCCTTCTCCGTTGAGCTTTGCTGCACTGTCATGATCATTTCTAAATCTTTGGTCAATTGATACGATCGCGCGTTAAGGATCACAAAATTTTGAAATAAGTAAAGATGTCTTTTATAGTGTTAAAATCTATTTACAGTTGATATTCAGGATAATTCCGATTTTTCAACTCTATTTGTGTGCGACATTTCCATCGGTCGTTGAAAATAATTCCTTATTTCTTTAACTAAAATATTTATTTTACCATAATGAAAAAGCAGAAAATATAAATAATGTAAGAACATATGTAAAGATGTCTTAAGTGGGATGGGCAAACACCACTTAAAGGTGATATACAGGGTAACTGATAACATCGTTGTACACCTGAAGGGTATTTCTAAAATCACGAATGAGCCTATATTCTCTCAATGGTCACTTTAAAAATGTTTTTGCAGAAACCTCAATAACTAAATTTTATACAATTATGAGAATATTATATCGAACTTGATTAAATACTTACTAATTACTGGAAACAAGCAGAACTATAATAATATTCTGTATTATCATATCAAATCTGCGCAAAATATTTGCAAAATTACATATTTCTTTAGTCTTTTGAATCCGCATTAGATGAATCATTTTCTGGTACATAATTGTTTGTAAGTGTAGTATAACACTTGTTCCCACTACAGCTAAAGGTTTTTATGCTGTACAGATGAGTGGGATGGGCAGCTATGACAGCTGTACACTACAGTTTATTTTCTTTAATTTATGTTTTATTTGTTGCTTTGTTTGTTCGCATATTCAGTTTATATTAAGTGTTGTGATTATGGATTTAATTTTAATTCCTTTACGTTTATGAAAAGTTACGCAATTATTCAATCTGTACCCACAATTTCATATAAACATATTACATTAAAACTTCAAGTTGACGAAAAAGATTAAATTATGGCACTTGCTGAAGAAAAAGAAGACAAATATATACACAACGAAGCTTTTAAAAAATAAGGATTTTCATCAAAGATAAGAAAAGAAGTGAAATTGATTGATTCAAGATACAAATGGCGGATAGTATTCTAGTTTGGGTATAGTAGTGAAAGTGCAGTGTGATTACAGTTTGGTTACGTGTGGTGTATTGAGTATTATATTTACTGTCGTGTTTTTTTCTGTGTTATAGTTCATTATTACTGTTGTATTTTTTTTTGCATATATTGTGTTATTTTATTCACGATTCACAGCATTGTAATCACTATGTGTTTCGCCCCCGTATAATTTACTTGCAATTTATATATTTTTTGGTCTGCTCTTTGCTCCTTTTTCAAGATGGAGGAGGATGACAATACCGATGCTAATACTGCAGATGTTACTAACTATATTGGTATGGAAATACAAGTACCTTTGAATTCACCTACCTCTACTCCTACCAATTCTTCCTCCACTTTAGCGGTTTCGACTAATATTCGATCAATTTCTACACCTTCTTCCAATCAGAAATCTACTATTGTGCTTCCAGCCGATAATCAAAATGTGCATTTTCTCCATCCTGATAAGAATTTATACAAACCTACTCACCTTGCACTGTATGTTGTCTATGTGAAGTCTACTACAGAAGATTTAGGTAACAAACATCCCATGTCCATCAGCCACAAATTTTACTTGGTTGAAATACCTGGTATTCTTAATATTAATATCATCGTTAGAAATTTAATTAAACTTACTTTTCAATCAGGTCAGGACGCCAATAATTTTCTGGATCATAACATTCTTCAACGTAACAAATGGGAAGCATATATCCCTAATCATGTTTTGTACAC
>NW_027658137.1:0-11966 GCF_964235325.1 Thermobia domestica
TCTTTATAAAAACAACATCAATCAAAGTAAAATAGACTACCAGTATCATTGCACTTCACTGAATGTATTGATTTAGAGCTGTCAAAATCTAAGACAAAATCTTTCAGGTGCTTGCAATCAGTACACGTGATTTCTCTGAGGCTGTCCTCATCTTCCAAAATCAGCAAGTGGCACAATATTTTGTTATATGAATAAACAAATCAAATTGTATCTATGAATGTAGTTGCAAACCTACCAACATAAAGTTCGTAAGGCGAAACGGGAAAATGCGAACAGTGCAGGAATCGTCGGTCGCTGACATCGTTCATGCTCCATTGTTCCATTCTTAGAAATTCACTTACAGGAAAGGAACATTGTTTTCGGAAAAAGAATATATATTTATATTGTAGTTACTCATCCGAAATGTAACGCGAAAAAAGTAACGCAAACTAGGTACGTTACTTAAAAATTTGTAACGCGTTACTGTTACAGTTACTTTGGAAAAATGTAACACGTTATTAGGAAACGTTACTTGCGTTACGTTACTTCCCAAGACTGATAAAAGGTAGCTTACATGCGTAATTCTTGTAGTTTTTGGACTTAACGTACAGCAGACGTATAACTGAAAACGCATGTTTTTATAATACTTTCCTTATAAGTGTCCCGTCTATACGTACTTTCCGTATGAATCAATATAGGCGGTCAGGATCTCACACACAAATGGACGTATATAACAAAGTTGAGGAATGTAATATAAGTATATGCATGTGATATACGGAAAACTGTCAGACATACTGCAACGGCATGATGTAACATCTAAGAGCAGTGCGTATGTAGCATATGAATAACGTATGCTCCATACTGATTTCTGTAGTAAGCAAGAGGATTCCGTATATTTTTACAATATACTGCTGTCCGGAGAACGGATTTTTCTCAGTGTGGACTTTTGTTATTCCGCACTGAAAAGCGTGTTCTAAAGAGCGGGAGCTGGTTTAAATCTTTTTTTGAAACGTATTTTATCCGTACGAAGAAGGACCTTATGCTGTTTCTGTATAAAGTAATACGATAGTAAGAAACATATACTCACACATTTATTCTTGTCATCTATTATAATGTGTGCAATAAAAATTCCCATGGGAGACCCGGGTTCGATTCCCGGCGGGAGCTCATGTGGTTCGGATTCCATGTTAATCAGTAGATCCACGTCTCATATAGCCTCGCTGCTGAACGGGACGTTAAACTCAAAAACAAACAAAGAAATAATAATAATAATAATAAAAAGAGATTTCAGTGCATAAGTGCGCAATGAACAGAAAGCAGGCTTACGTATCACTATAGTAAAAATGTATTGTGTGTGTGCCACTAACATTTCAATTCAATTAAAATAAGTGAATCATTTCATATTGAAAAACTACGAGAGACCTTCCAGACTAAACGAATCCAATATTGAAAAAAGAATAATAGATTCATTATTTCGAGTTTCAATAGAGAGATAATGACGGGGATAGAACCTGTTTTTTTGTACACTGAATCGATACCAGAAACCGATTTTCGTTATGTTCTACTGCTTTTGTATTTACAATGTTCAACCTAAGGGTTTTAAACTCTGGAACCAATTCTATGAAACTTCGCAATAGAGATGAGTACGCCACCACTAAGACTATATGACCTTAACTGTCTTAGGTCATATACATTTTTTTTTTACAATTACACTACCATCGAAATACGTATCTTAAAGGGGGAAGAGAGTGTAAGGAATTCCAATACTTTTCTGTATGAAAAACGGGCAATACAGCTAGTCTTCTATAACTTATATATAAAAATGAAAGGGACTATGTGATTTCATGCTCTTGACACTCAAGACCGATCTCGATCAAATTTTCCACATAGATAGGGTTCGAGCCTGGAATAGTTTTTATCATTTCACTTTGACGGTGCAAAGCAGAGGAGTGATTCCTGAGAGTAAAACAAACAAAAAAGTTCCAATAAACAGGGCGAAAACCCCATCGTTTACGTGTTATAGGCTGCCGAAAACATGGAAAAATGAATTCTAAAGGCCCATAGCTCCAAAACTATGGGACCTACTGTAGTCGGATCAAGACTTCACTTAGGAACTAGTATGTGCTCTATCTAAAAATACATGTTTTAGAATCCTAAGGTAATCACGCAACAATTTTTATGGAGGTAGTTGGAGAGTACTTTATATCATAGGCCCGTAGTCAAACTCCCATTATAAAAATTGTGGAAGCACCTCAGGATTCTGAAACCCGCATTTTTGGATAGGGCACATACTAGTTCCTAAGTGAAGTCTTGACCCGACCAAGGTAGGTCCCATAGTTTTGGATCTATGAACCTTTAAAATTCATTTTTTTCATGTTTTCGGCATCCTATAACTCGTAAACGATGGGGTTTTCGCCCTATGTTTATTGGACCTTTTTTGTTTTTATTTTCAGGAATCACTCCTCTGCTTTTGTACAACGAATTTAGCGCCATACTACTCTCTCTCACTCTCACTCTCTCTCTCTCTCTCTCTCTCTCTCTCTCTCTCTCTCTCTCTCTCTCTCTCACACACACACACACACACACACACACACACACACACACACACACATATATATATATATATATATATATATATATATATATATATATATATATATATATATATATATATATATATATATATATATATATATGAAAGTGACTACGTTTGTGACTTAATAGGTACTAGAACCTAAAAGGGTTAAATCCAAATTTAGCCCTGCAACTGGGGGGAGAGGAGGGGGATATATGTATATAAAAATGATCGAAAATACCCGTTATTAGTGCCGAATTCATAGTTTTCTGGGTAGCTGAGATGAACAATGACATTTCCGATTCTGCTCAAATCCAAATTCAGCCCCGCAATTAGCGGGAGGAGGAGAAGATATGTAGAAATGATCGATATTAGTGCCAACCCATAGTTTTCGGGATCGCTGAGATAAACAGTGACACTTCCAATGCCGTTAAAATACAAATTCATCCCTTTATGTCCAAAATGAAACGTATTCTTCCAGTGCGAACAACGAGTATTCTCCTAGTCTATTATACAAAAATGAAACTGATCTCTGTGGTCGAATCAAGGGAAAACAGCTGAACCGATTCAAATGAATTTTTGAATGTAGTTAACACCTATCTTGAACTAGGTTTTTGTAATGTCACGTTGCTTAAAATGCATATTCTAAAGGGAAGAATGAGGGTCATTATTTATGCGAAAAATTGAGTACCAATATCTCACGAGACTTTCAAGTTAGGACGATGAAAAACTTGTAAGTAAATAATAGCCTCATTAAGGATAAACTCGCACGTGCTCCAGCGTTTCCAAAATTTTTGTTTTAAGGGAAAGGAGGTCAGTTTCTATAATTGTTTCACCAACCACATTGCATTGTAATCAGAGAAGGATGATTGAGGTAATAGTCCGGGGGCCAGACATAAGTTCTGTTGGAAGGTTCTCGTATAGAGAACTTGACTTCTGGAATGTGTTCTGGGATGTTAAAGAACAAGATTTAGCTTGGTCACATAATCATCATCATGTGAGTTTTTCAATATGGCCGCCAATCATGGCGTCCGCCAATACATTTAGAAAAATTGCAAACCTTAATTTGCACAGCTTTTGCACAGATTTAACCTAATTAACGTAACGCAATGAGTTTTACTCCGTTGGAAAGCTAAAGGAACGTATATTTTTAAATAATAACGTTTATATCCATCAAGTACATTCTGCTCAAGAGGCAGGCCGAAACATTAGATTTTTTTATATTATTCTGAAAAAGTTAAGAATAACCTAAGCTGGCAACACTGTTATTTAGCATACAGTGATCAGACAAACTAATAAATACGATAAATACCTATGTATATACATTATACGCAAGGGTGTCGTTCTACTTGCGATAGTCTTATGTGCGACAGGAACTGTTAACTATCCTATGAGCGACCGATTCGATCTGTTAACTGGCCTATGAGTCCCCGATTCATTCATGTCTCGCAGGACTTAACAGTTCATCTAGCTATAAGGCGTTATATAATATTGTTATATGACAAGTTTTCAAGCATAAGTCAAAATAACTGGTGAGGCAAGTTAAGCAATTAGTTTACGTTTGGGTAGGTTACAACGGGGGGAAGGTAATTTAAAGAATTTGTTTACCTTTTGGATTGTTTAGAATGCACTGCATTGTAAATGGTGGGATCGGTTGGGAACAGTCTATCAGTTGTAAGGGTCTCAAAAGCTGTCTTTTATTATTGAAATGTTTTTCTCATTTTATTCATAGCATCTTAGGAAGTCTAAAAAGTAGATAATTCGCGAGACTGTTACAAGTTTAAGCTTTCTAAAATAAAATATATTGCTTTGTTTAGTAAGTAATTAGATTTGAATTAAATTAAATACAGGGTTTTCATAAAGTCTGGACGTATTTAATTTACTTATAATTTTCATAAAAATGCTCATAATGAAATCAAATAAAGTGCCAATGGTAGCGGAAGGATTAAATTTTTAGTTGGCAACACTGTTAGATAAGCGGCAACTCTGAACACATTGAGAGAGGGAGAGGGAGGGCAAGGCCAATTCTGATGTGTCGAAAGTTCACCAAAGAGTTCAAAAAGCCGGTGTAACGGGCAATTTTTACCCTAGCAAATTATTACCCTAGAGGGTAAAATTTGCCCGGGAAAATTTGACGTCAACAATAGGGGTACAAATATTATCGTGAAAATATTACCCTACATGTCAATCAAATATATTGTTGAAAGGAGGGTAAAAATTGACCGGGAAAAAATGACTTCTCACGTAAGAGGGTAATAATATCCCGGGCAAATTGTACCCTATAGCTAAACTCGCTTGAACTACACAGTAAATTTCTCCTAAAGAGGGTAATAATTGACCAGGAAAAAATGACTTCTCACGAAAGAGGGTAATAATTTCCCGGGCAAATTGTACCCTATAGCTAAACTCGCTTGAACTACACAGTAAATTTCTCCTAAAGAGGGTAATAATTGACCAGGAAAAAATGGCTTCTCACGAAAGAGGGTAATAATATCCCGGGCAAATAGTACCCCCTTGCTAAACTCTACAGAATTATAGTATACATTTCTCCTAAAAAGGGTAATAATTGACCAGGAAAAAATGACTTCTCACGAAAGAGGGTAATAATATCCCGGGCAAATTGTACCCTATAGCTAAACTCGCTTGAAATACACAGTAAATTTCTCCTAAAGAGGGTAATAATTGACCAGGAAAAAATGACTTCTCACGAAAGAGGGTAATAATTTCCCGGGCAAATAGAACCCTCTTGCTAAACTTTACAGAATTACAGTATACATTTCTCCTAAGAAGGGTAATAATTGACCAGGAAAAAATGACTTCTCACGAAAGAGGGTAATAATTTCCCGGGCAAATTGTACCCTATAGCTAAACTCGCTTGAACTACACAGTAAATTTCTCCTAAAGAGGGTAATAATTGACCAGGAAAAAATGGCTTCTCACGAAAGAGGGTAATAATATCCCGGGCAAATAGTACCCCCTTGCTAAACTCTACAGAATTATAGTATACATTTCTCCTAAAAAGGGTAATAATTGACCAGGAAAAAATGACTTCTCACGAAAGAGGGTAATAATATCCCGGGCAAATTGTACCCTATAGCTAAACTCGCTTGAACTACACAGTAAATTTCTCCTAAAGAGGGTAATAATTGACCAGGAAAAAATGACTTCTCACGAAAGAGGGTAATAATTTCCCGGGCAAATAGTACCCTCTTGCTAAACTTTATAGAATTACAGTATACATTTCTCCTAAGAAGGGTAATAATTGACCAGGAAAAAATGACTTCTCACGAAAGAGGTTAATAATTTCCCGGGCAAATTGTACCCTATAACTAAACTCGCTTGAACTACACAGTAAATTTCTCCTAAAGAGGGTAATAATTGACCAGGAAAAAATGACTTCTCACGAAAGAGGGTAATAATATCCCGGGCAAATAGTACCCTCTTGCTAAACTCTACAGAATTACAGTATACATTTCTCCTAAAAAGGGTAATAATTGACCAGGAAAAAATGACTTCTCACGAAAGAGGGTAATAATATCCCGGGCAAATTGTACCCTATAGCTAAACTCGCTTGAAATACACAGTAAATTTCTCCTAAAGAGGGTAATAACTGACCAGGAAAAAATGACTTCTCACGAAAGAGGGTAATAATTTCCCGGGCAAATAGTACCCTCTTGCTAAACTTTATAGAATTACAGTATACATTTCTCTTAAGAAGGGTAATAATTGACCAGGAAAAAATGACTTCTCACGAAAGAGGGTAATAATTTCCCGGGCAAATTGTACCCTATAGCTAAACTCTACACAATTACAGTATACATTTCTCCTAAAAAGGGTAATAATTGACCAGGAAAAAATGACTTCTCACGAAAGAGGGTAATAATATCCCGGGCAAATTGTACCCTATAGCTAAACTCGCTTGAAATACACAGTAAATTTCTCCTAAAGAGGGTAATAATTGACCAGGAAAAAATGACTTCTCACGAAAGAGGGTAATAATTTCCCGGGCAAATAGTACCCTCTTGCTAAACTTTATAGAATTACAGTATACATTTCTCTTAAGAAGGGTAATAATTGACCAGGAAAAAATGACTTCCCACGAAAGAGGGTAATAATTTCCCGGGCAAATTGTACCCTATAGCTAAACTCGCTTGAACTACACAGTAAATTTCTCCTAAAGAGGGTAATAATTGACCAGGAAAAAATGACTTCTCACGAAAGAGGGTAATAATATCCCGGGCAAATAGTACCCTCTTGCTAAACTTTATAGAATTACAGTATACATTTCTCTTAAGAAGGGTAATAATTGACCAGGAAAAAATGACTTCTCACGAAAGAGGGTAATAATTTCCCGGGCAAATTGTACCCTATAGCTAAACTCGCTTGAACTACACAGTAAATTTCTCCTAAAGAGGGTAATAATTGACCAGGAAAAAATGACTTCTCACGAAAGAGGGTAATAATTTCCCGGGCAAATAGTACCCTCTTGCTAAACTTTATAGAATTACAGTACACAGTTCTCTTAAGGCGGCAGACTACTAAATATTTTTGAAAAACTAATAATTTTTCTTTTCCCAATTTTTCGTAAGTGGAAAGAGGTAATGAAATGTAACTTACTACAATAATAGATAATGTTATTCTACACCCGAAAATACGAATCGGAAGAATTTTTAGTGTTGCCATCCATAGAAATTACAGTGTAACCAGAATTTGAATTACTCAAAAATCTAGGTAAAGGCAACGACTAGAAAAATGAACTCAACGGTAATTGATGACTTATCATGCTGTCTACCTTTCTTGTTTACTACTTTTTAAATAACATTTCTATTTATTTTATAAAAATTACATAAATTAAAACAAAATAAATAAGTTATTACAAAATAAGTAGAAACATTTTTTAAAAAGTAGTAAACAAGAAAGGTAGACAGCATGATAAGTCATCAATTACCGTTGAGTTCATTTTTCTAGTCGCTGCCTTTATCTAGATTTTTGAGTAATTCAAATTCTGGTCACACTGTAATTTCTATGGATGGCAACACTGAAAATTCTTCCGATTCGTATTTTCGGGTGTAGAATAACATTATCTATTATTGTAGTAAGTTACATTTTATTACCTCTTTCCACTTACGAAAAACGGGCAAAAGAAAAATTATTAGTTTTTCAAAAATATTTAGTAGTCTACCCCCTTAAGAAGGGTAATAATTGACCAGGAAAAAATGACTTCTCACGAAAGAGGGTAATAATTTCCCGGGCAAATTGTACCCTATAGCTAAACTCGCTTGAACTACACAGTAAATTTCTCCCAAAGAGGGTAATAATTGACCAGGAAAAAATGACTTCTCACGAAAGAGGGTAATAATATCCCGGGCAAATAGTACCCTCTTGCTAAACTCTACAGAATTACAGTATACATTTCTCCTAAAAAGGGTAATAATTGACCAGGAAAAAATGACTTCTCACGAAAGAGGGTAATAATATCCCGGGCAAATAGTACCCTCTTGCTAAACTCAGCAGAATTACAGTATACATTTCTCCTAAAAAGGGTAATAATTGACCAGGAAAAAGTGACTTCTCACGAAAGAGGGTAATAATTTCCCGGGCAAATTGTACCCTATAGCTAAACTCACTTGAACTACACAGTAAATTTCTCCTAAAGAGGGTAATAATTGACCAGGAAAAAAAGACTTCTCACGAAAGAGGGTAATAATTTCCCGGGCAAATAGTACCCTCTTGCTAAACTCTACAGAATTATAGTATACATTTCTCCTAAAAAGGGTAATAATTGACCAGGAAAAAATGACTTCTCACGAAAGAGGGTAATAATATCCCGGGCAAATTGTACCCTATAGCTAAACTCGCTTGAAATACACAGTAAATTTCTCCTAAAGAGGGTAATAATTGACCAGGAAAAAATGATTTCTCACGAAAGAGGGTAATAATTTCCCGGGCAAATAGTACCCTCTTGCTAAACTTTATAGAATTACAGTATACATTTCTCTTAAGAAGGGTAATAATTGACCAGGAAAAAATGACTTCTCACGAAAGAGGGTAATAATTTCCCGGGCAAATTGTACCCTATAACTAAACTCGCTTGAACTACACAGTAAATTTCTCCTAAAGAGGGTAATAATTGACCAGGAAAAAATGACTTCTCACGAAAGAGGGTACTAATATCCCGGGCAAATAGTACCCTCTTGCTAAACTCTACAGAATTACAGCATACATTTCTTCTAAAAAGGGTAATAATTGACCAGGAAAAAAATGACTTCTCACGAAAGAGGGTAATAATATCCCGGGCAAATAGTACCCTCTTGCTAAACTCTACAGAATTACAGTATACATTTCTCCTAAAAAGGGTAATAATTGACCAGGAAAAAATGACTTCTCACGAAAGAGGGTAATAATTTCCCGGGCAAATTGTACCCTATAGCTAAACTCGCTTGAACTACACAGTAAATTTCTCCTAAAGAGGGTAATAATTGACCAGGAAAAAATGACTTCTCACGAAAGAGGGTAATAATATCCCGGGCAAATCGTACCCTCTTGCTAAACTCTATAGAATTACAGTATACATTTCTCCTAAGAAGGGTAATAATTGACCAGGAAAAAATGACTTCTCACGAAAGAGGGTAATAATTTCCCGGGCAAATTGTACCCTATAGCTAAACTCGCTTGAAATACACAGTAAATTTCTCCTAAAGAGGGTAATAATTGACCAGGAAAAAATGACTTCTCACGAAAGAGGGTAATAATTTCCCGGGCAAATTGTACCCTATAGCTAAACTCGCTTGAACTACACAGTAAATTTCTCCTAAAGAGGGTAATAATTGACCAGGAAAAAATGACTTCTCACGAAAGAGGGTAATAATATCCCGGGCAAATAGTACCCTCTTGCTAAACTCTACAGAATTGCAGTATACATTTCTCCTAAAAAGGGTAATAATTGACCAGGAAAAAATGACTTCTCACGAAAGAGGGTAATAATTTCCCGGGCAAATAGTACCCTCTTGCTAAACTTTATAGAATTACACTATACATTTCTCTTAAGAAGGGTAATAATTGACCAGGAAAAAATGACTTCTCACGAAAGAGGGTAATAATTTCCCGGGCAAATTGTACCCTATAGCTAAACTCGCTTGAACTACATAGTAAATTTCTCCTAAAGAGGGTAATAATTGACCAGGAAAAAATGACTTCTCACGAAAGAGGGTAATAATATCCCGGGCAAATAGTACCCTCTTGCTAAACTCTACAGAATTACAGTATACATTTCTTCTAAAAAGGGTAATAATTGACCAGGAAAAAATGACTTCTGACGAAAGAGGGTAATAATATCCCGGGCAAATTGTACCCTATAGCTAAACTCGCTTGAACTACACAGTAAATTTCTCCTAAAGAGGGTAATAATTTACCAGGAAAAAATGACTTCTCACGAAAGAGGGTAATAATTTCCCGGGCAAATAGTACCCTCTTGCTAAACTTTATAGAATTACAGTACACATTTCTCTTAAGAAGGGTAATAATTGACCAGGAAAAAATGACTTCTCACGAAAGAGGGTAATAATTTCCCGGGCAAATTGTACCCTATAGCTAAACTCGCTTGAACTACACAGTAAATTTCTCCTAAAGAGGGTAATAATTGACCAGGAAAAAATGACTTCTCACGAAAGAGGGTAATAATATCCCGGGCAAATAGTACCCTCTTGCTAAACTTTACAGAATTACAGTATACATTTCTCCTAAAAAGGGTAATAATTGACCAGGAAAAAATGACTTCTCACGAAAGAGGGTAATAATATCCCGGGCAAATAGTACCCTCTTGCTAAACTCAGCAGAATTACAGTATACATTTCTCCTAAAAAGGGTAATAATTGACCAGGAAAAAGTGACTTCTCACGAAAGAGGGTAATAATTTCCCGGGCAAATTGTACCCTATAGCTAAACTCGCTTGAACTACACAGTAAATTTCTCCCAAAGAGGGTAATAATTGACCAGGAAAAAAAGACTTCTCACGAAAGAGGGTAATAATTTCCCGGGCAAATAGTACCCTCTATCTAAACTTTATAGAATTACAGTATACATTTCTCTTAAGAAGGGTAATAATTGACCAGGAAAAAATGACTTCTCACGAAAGAGGGTAATAATTTCCCGGGCAAATTGTACCCTATAACTAAACTCGCTTGAACTACACAGTAAATTTCTCCTAAAGAGGGTAATAATTGACCAGGAAAAAATGACTTCTCACGAAAGAGGATAATAATATCCCGGGCAAATAGTACCCTCTTGCTAAACTCTACAGAATTACAGCATACATTTCTTCTAAAAAGGGTAATAATTGACCAGGAAAAATGACATCTCACGAAAGAGGGTAATAATATCTCGGGCAAATAGTACCCTCTTGCTAAACTCTGCAGAATTACAGTATACATTTCTCCTAAAAAGGGTAATAATTGACCAGGAAAAAATGACTTCTCACGAAAGAGGGTAATAATTTCCCGGGCAAATTGTACCCTATAGCTAAACTCGCTTGAACTACACAGTAAATTTCTCCTAAAGAGGGTAATAATTGACCAGGAAAAAATGACTTCTCACGAAAGAGGGTAATAATATCCCGGGCAAATCGTACCCTCTTGCTAAACTCTATAGAATTACAGTATACATTTCTCCTAAGAAGGGTAATAATTGACCAGGAAAAAATGACTTCTCACGAAAGAGGGTAATAATTTCCCGGGCAAATTGTACCCTATAGCTAAACTCGCTTGAAATATACAGTAAATTTCTCCTAAAGAGGGTAATAATTGACCAGGAAAAAATGACTTCTCACGAAAGAGGGTAATAATTTCCCGGGCAAATTGTACCCTATAGCTAAACTCGCTTGAACTACACACTAAATTTCTCCTAAAGAGGGTAATAATTGACCAGGAAAAAATGACTTCTCACGAAAGAGGGTAATAATATCCCGGGCAAATAGTACCCTCTTGCTAAACTCTCTAGAATTGCAGTATACATTTCTCCTAAAAAGGGTAATAATTGACCAGGAAAAAATGACTTCTCACGAAAGAGGGTAATAATTTCCCGGGCAAATAGTACCCTCTTGCTAAATTTTATAGAATTACACTATATATTTCTCTTAAGAAGGGTAATAATTGACCAGGAAAAAATGACTTCTCAAGAAAGAGGGTAATAATTTCCCGGGCAAATTGTACCCTATAGCTAAACTCACTTGAACTACACAGTAAATTTCTCCTAAAGAGGGTAAAAATTGACCAGGAAAAAATGACTTCTCACGAAAGAGGGTAATAATATCCCGGGCAAATAGTACCCTCTTGCTAAACTCTACAGAATTACAGTATACATTTCTTCTAAAAGGGTAATAATTGACCAGGAAAAAATGACTTCTGCCGAAAGAGGG
>NW_027658138.1:0-11949 GCF_964235325.1 Thermobia domestica
CTCGTCTCGTCTCGTTTGTCTCGTTTTGTCTCATAAAAATATAGCAGCATACCATGGGAACGAAAGTAAAATGTAGCAGGCTGCACCATGCTAATCAAGATACAACTAAGTTACAAGTATTACCCAGAACACACAAAACAAGAAATGTCACAGTAGCTACACCGTGAAGCCTTCACCTCTGGTGTATGTGGTAGTCGGTTCGATCTCGGTTAGTGCCATGTGAGCTTTGTGGTGGACAAACATTGAATATGTGTGGGGACCGCAGTGGCTCAGTGATAGAGCGTTCACCTCTGGTGCTTGGGGTCTCGGGTTCGATCCCAGCCCCAGCCAAGTGAACCTTGTGGTGGACAAACACCGTGTGCCTGGGTTTTCTCGGGGTTCTCCCGTTTCCTCCCACTTTCTTCATTCCACCATTTCATTGATTACACATCATCACTGTCTCCTTTAGCCTAACCGGCATAAACGTGGGACGTCAAATTCAAAGATTTCATTTCATTTCATTTTTCGAATGTGTGTGTTTTCTCGAAGTTGTCTAGTATCCTACCACTTTCTTCATTCCACTAATTTTCCCGTCATCACCCATTCGGCCAAAGTTGCCTAAAGGTCTTAAAAATAAATTCAAATAAGCTCACAAGGCATGGACAAATAGTTTACAAGATAATATATCTCTGCTGTTAGTTGTCTGAGACTTCTCGACCGTGGCTTTTTTTTTTTTTTTTTTTTTTTTTTTTTACATTCTGAAACATTGAAATTTGTTTCACCAGTTTCAATACACGAATATACAATAAATTGCTTATAGGTACGTCGAAGATGAAGACACTAATGTCAAATAATGTTCGCACGACAAACAAAGTTCGATGTAAAGGTGTTACCATCCCCGACACTATTGTATACTATCAGCCCACTATATATATATATATATATATATATATATATATATATATATATATATATATATATATATATATATATATATATATATATATATAGAGAGAGAGAGAGAGAGAGAGAGAGAGAGAGAGATGGAAAGATATATAGATAAATAGAGAGATAGATATGTGTGTACACTTTGATTTAATATATTCCAGCCTTTAGGTTTCACAGTGTTAACCCATACCAATCCAAAAACTACTTTCCATTTTAGCATGTTTAGATTTGTTGCAATTATTCTTTTTTTTTTTTAAAGCTCGCAACCAAATAATTTTATTGAGTAATGGAAAGTATTTGATTGAAATTTTATATGTTACTGCACAGTAAGCTCTACTTAAAGTGCCATAGTAATGGGAGCTAAACGACACATCGGAGGAAAGAATGCTTGGGGCTAGTCTTCACTTCCATGGTTCAAATCTGTTCCCATAACCGCGGGGGGGGGGGGGAGTGTTACTATGTGGTGGTTGCCCCGTTTGTGTAACAACCTCATGACAGTACACCCAGATTAGCTAGTGGTCTAAAAAAAAGTTGATTTTTGGGAGGCCATTTTGGATTAAAGTTTCTTATATTGTCGTGATCTATTCGCAATCATACAACGTACATCTTCATACCAAGCCGACCGGTCTGCGGCAATAGACCATCGGCTTGAAGGCCCCGGGTTGAGTCCCGGAAGGGTCATGTGTATGGATTTTAACAGCATTTGTTTTTTCGTATTGTGTCAGGGGGGGAATCGTACGGGATAAAAGGATTTCAGTCTGAAAAAATTGGAGAGAATATCCTCCCCAGGATACTTTCATGGGAGTAAGAAATTAGTAAAAATGTAGGATATATATTTTATAGCAGGTTTAAAAATATGGTTTGGGTATCCTATTTCTTTTCTGTTAATTATGTTATTCAATGTTCGAATTTTGATCATTCTCATGATATATTCTGCTTTCAACGGAGTTCCATAAATATTATACCAAATGTTCTTTACACTCTGCAAGAAACCATTTCTGAAGATAATTCAGGTCCTAATGAATATTATTCACTAGGAAAGGGAAGTATTCCACTCCTCTCAAGACGGAAGCAGAGGGCAATTTTGTACTCTGGTCAGATCAAACATTTCCGCATAACAAAACGAAGGTCCCGCTGTAAAACCTCTTAGTATCATAAATTTGCTGAAAGCAAGCAATTTGAAGGGTTCGTCGATAATGTCTGGTTTCTTTGTCCGTCGCCTGCCTTCCAAACGAAGAGGTGAATTTTACAACATGACTGCTGTATAATAAGCGAGCGATTGGTAAAATGGTAAAAGTGTGTTTTTATGTGTATGTGTGTGTGTGTGTGTGTGAGAGAGAGAGAGAGAGAGGGAGAGAAAGAGAGAGAGAAAGAGAGAAGACCAAATTTTAGTTGCAAGATGACATACTTGAATTGCCGTTTTCGGTTCATATAGGAAAAAGAATACCGCCACCAGAGAATAAAGACAACAAGTTTTCAAATTGAATAGATGGTGGTGGTACTTCGGTTTATTGACCTTGTAAAAATCTTCCCTGTCTTTGATTTTGTTTGTCATCATTCCAGCCAGAAATAAAAAAAAAATGAGAATTCCTCAGTTTACAACAAGGGAAATTGGGGACAAGACATTAAGGATGATATTCCTGGAAGCTCGTGTATCACGATTGTTTCATTCAATAGACAGAGGACACTTTTCTATGAAGGCTTTTCAACATGTTTTTTCACAAAGGGGATTTTCCTTTTGCAATCTATATGACCACTGGCAATTTCAACCTTGGCCATTCCCACCAGCGTTTTCATTATCGAGACACGAGACGAGACGAAACATTTCAGAAGACATCCCGTCTCGTCTCGTGTCTCGTATCGTTTTCGAGACGGGACAAGTAGTCTGTCTCGTCTCGTGTCTCGTCTAAAAGGGGTCTGTCTTGTCTCGTGTCTCGTCTCGTTTACGAGACGAGACGAGACGGGACACGAGAAATGTCTCGTCTCGTGGCAACACTATATGGGAAGTCGTTCCACATTCTATATTGTTTGATTAGTTCTGAAGTGATGGCGCAATGGGATAGAATATTACCTAATTCGAATTTCAAATTTTTCTACTCGGTGCACAAAAATACAAATATACTTCACAATTCCCAAGTTTTCAAAGAATATAATACATAACTTCATTTGTTCACATTCCTCTTAACAGCCATATTAGACAGTTTCTGTTAACTCGTCGATTATAGAATTAACCTTGTTGCGAGCTTCTTCCCTCAGTATGAAGCCACACCATTCATGTTACGCTAAGCTCACAGTGTAGTTATGAAAATTAACACTTGGCGGCGCTGATAGCCAAATATATCAAAAGATCACAGATGTGCTTCATTTTGTATTTTAAATAAAAGAAATTCCGACATGTAATAAAAGGGACAATATATTTCAAGAAACAAACAGCAATATTTCGGTACAATATTATAGCAATGCTTATAATGAATATCCATACGAATTGCGGTTACGCATAAAACGTTTTGTCAAAGATTTCCGCTTGTCAAACCTTAAGATTTCATAATCTATTAGTTCTGCATATTAGAAATAGAAGAACTACAGGAGATGATTGACAAAATAGTTGATACTGGGGAATTATATGAAATGGAAATTAACATCCAAAATCGAAAGTCATGGGAATATCCCGTGGAAACGGGCACTTGCGGGTCAGAGTAAAACAAAGAGAACTTGAAGAGGTTGATCATTTCAAATATCTGGGAAGTATTTTGACGAGAGACTCTTACTGTACCAAAGAGAACAGATCAAGAATTGCCATAGCCAAAGAAGCATTCAACAAGAAAAGATCACTCTTAACTAGCAGCCTTAATATTGGACTTACGAAGAAGTTGGTTAAGTGCTTATGGATATTGAACTAATGGTTCAGACACTTGGACATTACGGAAGTTGAGGAAGAAATATTTAGAGAGCATCGAAATGTGGTGTTGGAGGAAGATGGAGAAGATAAAATGGACAGAGAGAGTAACAAACAACCGTTTTGAAACGGATAGGAGAGAAGAGGACGCTTTTAGCGAGCATCCTTCGTAAGAAGGCCAATTCGATTGGACACATCTTGCGAAGTATTTATCTTATTTATACTTCCAAAGAAAAAAGATGGAAAGAAACCGGCGATGAATAAGAAGAACAAGAACACAACTGATCGATGATTTAAAAATAAAATTTGGGAGTTATAAGAGGAAGCTAAAGATCAGAAAGAAACATTTGCAAGCCAAAACCTTAAAAAACTCATTAATCCCAGGATTTGCCAAAAGACAGAATACATAATAATAATAATAATAATAATAATAATAATAATAATAATAATAATAATAATAATAATAATAATAATAATAATAATAATAATCAACAGGTTGTTGTCTATATTTGGCTGTTTCTATTTTGTAAGTTTTATTCACATAAGTCTTCGTAACGCTTTAAAAATCGTATTCTATTAGCTCTTTTAGAATTTACTAGGTATGCTTGTATAACGAGGTTGCCTTTGAAATTAATCAGGTGGTATTGGAGCCAAAGGCAACTATAGGGAACTTAGGTAAATCAGTAGTACAAAGGAGTTAGGGCGCCGAATGTGCAGGGGCTATTTTTTGCACTCATAGTAATCTTACGTTACGGAGTATGCAGTTGTTCCGACTATAACAATTTACTATTAACTTTTATATATATATATATATATATATATATATATATATATATATATATATACGTGTGTGTGTGTGTGTGTGTATGTAGATTTGTATATCTATATGTCTTAAATCAAATATCTCCCTGACTGCCTTATGATAATAATCAATATCAAAAACTATACGCCTCTTCTGGAATCAAAACCAGGATTTACGTACACCAAAAGAACGCACACTAACTTGTCAGCTAAATGGGAACGCAAATATTGAACAATGCTTTGATTTAAATATCTGGATTTTTTTTTTTTTTTTGAATGGAACAAAAGGGGTAGGAACGCGTTTCATCAAACGGTTGTGTCTACCCAAAGCTAAAACAAACGAACGACTACCTCGAGTCCGACTAGTAACGCACTGAAAAACAGAATAGTGAGTCAAGGCGAAGCGAGGCGACGCAATGTAAGGCAGTGCGGTGCGAGCGCCCCGTCAGATTATGAGAGACCGAACGTACAAGCAAGCAAAGCGGGTTGAGAGGGATGAAGGGGGAGGGGAAGAAGCAGGTTACAGAGAAGCGAGTCGACCCCTGCACCAGCCAATCTCTTTCGCCGTCCGATTGTTGAAGTGCATGAGAACCTGTCCCCATTGTTATTCCGACAGAAGCATTCAGCCAATCAATTATTCATGTTACCAAGCGTTTTTTTTTTTTCAGCCTCGGAAAGGAAGAGTAGTAGCGAATACAGGGGCGGGTTTAGAGTATTTTTTTTCTCTCTCTCTCTTTCTCTTCTGAAACGACGGATGCGTACGACAAGAGTGGGAGGCGGTTGCTAAGATACCACCAAACAGACAGAGATCAAAAAAGAGAGAGAGATGCAGAGATGATGCTGAGATGCAAAGTGGAAAGACAAAATGGATGACACGCTGAAGCGCAACCAAAGAGGCGGAGGGTATCGGGATTTTATAGATGTGTATATATACGACATACATACATAGACATTTGTGTGCACATGTAAAAAGTACGACATGTTAAGAATGTTCAGTTATATCTGTGTACTTACTTACGTAAGCTGAATATTCTACGGACTAAAGTTTGGTACACAAGTACGGTACATAGTGCCAGGTTTTCCTTGTTTGTTTGTTGTAAGTTGGAATCTTAAAGTTTGTTTTCAGCAATTATTTGAATGGTTAAGAAATAAAGTGGACTACCTCCATCCTCAGTGGCGGATGTAGAAGGTAAAAACTGGGGGCAGCCAGAACCGCTACTATGATAGGCAGTGGCGTATTTAGGGGGGGGGGGCTTCCGGGCTTAAGCCCCCCCCCGAAATCTTACTTACTATAGTAAAGTATATGAAATAGCTTGCAGAATTTTCACATTTTCAGGCAAAGCCCCCCCCCCGAAAGTTAGCTAAGCCCCTCCCGAAACAAAATCGTAAATACGCCACTGATGATAGGTATATCATGAATTTACGTAAATCATGTTAATTTGAAATAAGTTTACGCACTTCATTGACAAGAACTAGAAATAATTAATGTTTCAAATAATTCCAATAAAGAATGAAAGGCAACGCTTACTTTTAAACTTTCAAATACATATATAAATAATTCGTCATTCCAAAAACTGCGGGGGGTGGGGGTGGGATAGGTCCTACCCAGCCCCGGGTTAGATCTGCCACCCGCGAGCAAACTTAAGATTAATTCTTTTGTGCACTGATAAGAGTATCATGTCTAGGGTTACCTTTAAAAAAGACAAAAAATCGGAAATTAAAAAAAAAAAAAAATTGGAAATGTATTTCATGATCATCATCTATTATAATACAAAATCATCTCAGGCTATGAGTAACGCTCATAAGCAACTGACAAAACATTTAAGGGTTACTGATTGTATAAACACCTAGGCGTTTAGATTTTTAGATATTGTCTTCCTTTTTTTATTATAAAAGCAAGGCGCCATCAGTCTGTCAGTGACAACATTTCCTAGCAGTTCGTACTCAAACTTGAATGATTGTCACTATCTGTGCTGCTTCCTACCTGACGCCAAGAGATGTCGCTAGCGTGCTGGCAATTTACTGTCAGTACGCTAAAGGATTGGACGGAGCAACTAGTCATTATAATTTTGTAAACCAATCTTCTTCTAATCTCTTCATTTTGATGTAAAAATTACTCCCTTTAATAACGCCCATAAGTAAATTTCAATTCTTCACATTTCACATATTTCTATTTAGTACGTAGCACCATGAATATTGTGTCATCCCACAGAGTGTTTGGCACATTCTTGTGAATATTGTGTCATCCCTCAGAGTGTTTGGCACACTCTTGTGAATATTGTGTCATCCCACAGAGTATTTGGCATTCTTGTAGAATGTCCGGAATACTCAGATCTCAGAGAACGCTTCGTACTAACTAATAATACGCATTAATCATCCCTCAGATCTACTGGTATAGCTGTAGTATAGATAGGATACTACAAATGAAACACTCCGTCTTCGCAGGGGAAAAATATTTTTATGGACAGAATATGTACCTCTTTTTTCTCTTAGCATATGCATTTCAATAAAAATGTAAATGATAATAATATGCAATATAATTCCTTCTTTTAACCCATGCCTTCTGTGTTGCCGTTCCTATGTCTTCATTGAAGATAGGCCTATGGAAATAAGTTAAATATATGACGAAGAGCAGCTGACGTGCACCAGAAGAATAAGTAGTATGCCATTTCCCAAATTCGGGGAATGAGATAATTAAATAAAGAGGAACAACGCCTTGGGCGTAGCTCCTGTGAATTCCCAGGCAACCTCAAGTGAAATGAATTATCAAGAACAATGCCTTTTTCGTTTCTCCCTTGAAAATAAAGAAATGTATGTAAAACATATGGAAGAACAACGCCTTTGGCGTTTCCCTGTTAATTCCCAGTCAGCGCTAAGTGAAATGAATAGTCCAACGCAATGTGAAGTGTTCCTGGATGAACATTGGAGTTCAGAAGTGCACCAATAACGTTGCCAATCTTAAAAGACATGACGAACACATGACAAAAAGAAACAACACTTAATGAACTATAACACTGATAATTATGCTAATTAACAATAACAATAATAAAATAAGAATATAAAATGATAACAAAACGAAACTTAGCGGCAATCCAACAATACTTTACCTTCAGAACAACGTCGTAACTTAATCGTAACATATTTTTTTTTTTATCTGGGGGGGAAGCATTAATACGCGTATTTAGACCCCTCTAAAAAAGTTGTTTTTCTAATTCTCGGATTCCCTCTTTCCTTCTTTCTCTTACTCTTTGTGGGCCCTCCCCCACGCCCCTGGGCCCGCTCCATACATGACAAAATTAATTAAGGGGACAATGTAGACAAATCTCAAAGCCATACGAATAAATATTATTTCTAGGGTCCGTAATAGTAGACATTTTTTACTGAAATGGGCCCACTAAGACCCATTTTTGTTTTATGCGATGACTCAGTGGTAGAGTGTTTACCTCTGGTGTATGGGGTCCCTGGTTCGCTCCCAGCTCGCTCCAACTGAACTTTGTGGTGGACAAACACCATATACGTGGGTTTTCTCCGTGTTCTCTCGTTTCCTCCCACTTTCTTCATTCTACAATTTCATTCATTTCTCATCATCACTGTTTCCTTTAGCCTAGCCGGCATAAGCGTGGGACGTAAAACTTCATTTCAAAAGCCTAGCGCATCAAAATTTCATTTCATTTTCATTTTTGTTTTATTTACCTTTTGTGTGCTGTTTTGTTGATGTAATACAGTGAACCTGTTTGATGCTTCATTTATAATTTAATGTTCGTATCATATATGGAGTAAGAAAATTTTGTCCTAAAATAGTCCGTCTCGAACGGTAGGAAGCTTCCCTGGGGGGAGACAGTTGCCCTCCACAAGTTACGGCCCTGCTCTAGGAGATGTTCTCCGTATAGCGCAAGAGACGACACTAAATATTTCAAGGATGAGGTTGACGACTGGGATACACTCTCGCGCTCTATTGGATTCTGAAATTGGTAGATCTAGATCAAGCTTCACGATTCCTTGCGATCACTATAGTGTTGTGCACGAGACGAAGAAATTTCACGAATCAACACTAGTTCACCGAAGTATTAGAACTCAACCACTGCTTTAGTGTTACGTGATTCGTAGTATTAAAAAAATTATAACTTGATAAAGTGATCGTGGGCAGTAGCGTACCCAGGAATTTATTTCGGGGGGGGGGGTTCAAACTAAATATGAAGCTATTTTATATTAAAATTGCTAAAATTGCCCCTAAAATTAGGCTAAATTTTTAAAAAGTCGAAATTTCGGGGGGGGTCCGGACCCCCGTGTCCCCCCCTTCCGTACGTCCCTGATCGTGGGAACACAATTAACACTTTCAATCCTACTGTAGTTCCGGAACGACAGGCTGTAGACTTACGTTAAATCCGAGTGCCGTTCGGGAACTACACGTCCATTTAAAATTTAAAATACCAACCAAAAATGAATTTTGTACGCTCTTTTTATTTGAGAAAGTAATTTCGAGTGTTTTGTAAATTATCTATTGGCGAATCTGATCCAAGAATGCCTTTCAGTCTTTGTAGAAAGAGAACTAAAGAAGGTGTATGATTATTAGAAAAATATTCATAATACTCAAGCATTATTAATTTCCAATAAACAAAGTTATTGTTTGCAATGATTTTTCAAATAGCTCTTGTTCAGAAACTGGTAACCTCTAGTAGATTGGCACTTTTTCTTATATTTCTGAAAGTTTCAACCGTTTAGAGTAAAAACTTAAAAAGGATATGATTTTTAAAAATAACCCTTATTTTCTCCAGGACTCAGGGTTTTGTCAATTTAAATAACCCTAGGATTGAAAGTGTTAATAACATTTATCAAAGTTTAAAGATACACAAAATCATTACGCAATATGGTCCAATAATAAATATGATTTTAAATATTATATCACACCCTTCGTGAGATTCTCGTAACGCGGAAGGATTCTGATAACTTATAAATGAAATTAAGAAAATAAATCAGGGCATAAAATTTGTAGAGAAAGACACGAGAAGAGCTTTCCGACAATCGAAACAAGATGTCTTTATATCAATCAAATTTACCCACTATTTGGTATCTTTATTCAAACTTTAAGGCAAAATAAACTGAATCATTAACCCATGTAAGCCCACGAGCCGAAAACGACCTACTTATTTTGTTATAGCTAAAGCTAAAGCTAAACTGACCCGGGCTGTTTCCAATCCAGTACCATAATTACCCAATGGGAGATCAGCAAAAAAATAATGACACAAAATTTACCAAGAATAGGTCGGAAATTATAGATATACCACATTGACTTGACACCTAATCTTCCGTTTCAGGCGCTGCTATCGGCTGAAAGAATTCCACTCCCTTTCGCTAAGGCTCTCTCGCTTAGCAACAGCTGAACCCTTTTTGGCTCAACACGTGGGTGTGTCGAGGATGTGAGTTTTAGTTTGCATTTTTACCACGGCTCATGACATTTTGGCAGCACTATATCTATTTTCCAAAATAAAATAGATATCAAAATGCAAAACAAAAAAAGATAAGGGCATTTAATAAAGAAATAATCCGTACAGCTTTTTTAAAAATAGTTCTTTTCTTTGCTGAGAGAGTTTCATTATTGCAACACTATATTTTCAAAAATTAAGTGCTCTTATTATTAAATAAAACAGAATAATTAAAAACTGTGAAGATTGTTCCTCGATTAATGATTCAATTTGTTTCGGGGCAAAGTTTGAATATTAAACTCTTGAACTTTATTGAGTTATTTTGTAGAAAACACTATACACTGGAAAGACAGGGAAAATGTGCTGCCATCTATTGCTCAAGTATAGAAACACTAGTGTCATATAATTTTGAAAGACTAACTTTTGTGAGAATATTCAATTCAAGTTTGGACAAGTAAATAGTTATCTGTAAGTTAATAAGTGAATTGGGGCCTCAACTTGTCATAAATGACAATATTTGTTTCATATTTAGATGACTTACAAAATAATAGTCACATAACGCAACTTACAGTAGTATACGTAGATTTCAATAGGTAATTACATTATTCATTATTAACAATTGTGAAAGCATGCCTTGAAACTCTGACAAATGATATACAATTTATCTCTAAAGAATTGCAGTGTTGAGTTTGACACTAGGCCAGTAGCAAAGTAAGATTGGAAAAATTATAAAATATTTTACTCATTCCACTTTAAAATGAAATTAAAGCTTTCAGTTAAACATCCCACGCAGGGGCGTCATTTGGGTGGGGGCAGGAGGGGCAATTGCCCCCCAAGAGTTTGAGAAATACATATACTTTAATCGATTGTCTACTAATATACTAGTACAAAACGTGAAAGTCTTATGACGGTGGTGTTCTTCTTCCCCCCCTCCTTAAGCGAAGTCTAAAATGACGCCCCTGATTCCACGATCCTGCCCTTAAGGCTAAAGGAGAAGGATAATTAAGGCAAGTAAATGGTGATGGAAGACTTGCTGCAATGGGAGTGTGGGAGGAAAGAGGAGTGCCATGAGAAAATCCACAAACACTACAAACGTGTTGGGCAGGGGATCGAACCAGGGACCCCACAAACCAGAGGCAAACGCTTTACCACTGAGCCACCGTGCACCCCCATTCCCCCAACTCAACTCTAAAGAAAAGACTTATTGGGTAAGCTTGCCACACGTCCCGTAAAAAACGGGACAGTCCCGATATTGGACCCTAGTGTCCTGCGTCCACGTCAATGTAGTCGGGACAGGCAATTGTCCCGTATTTTAGTCCCGTCCCATTTCTGCTCTCAATATCAGCTTATCGATATCAATATAAGCAAAATGTAACGTTCAGTGTTTAAGAAAAGAAAATTATATTTAGTACAATATGTGAATAAAATTTCATGTACTAAAATTTCATGTACTGTATTCTTTGTGTGAAAACCCATTATCATCATCATCATCATTTTTTTGTAAGGACAACACTTAATTTTCTTGAGTCATTCTAGAATGTGCACTATTGTGTCTATGTATACTGAGAAAAAAATTGTAGGTGGCGTACTTAAAAAGATAGGTTACATGAGTAATTCCTGTAGTTTTTGGACTTAACGTACAGCACACGTATATTTCTAACTGAAAACGCATGTTTTATAATACTTTCTGTATAAGTGTTCCATCTGTACGCACTGTCCGTATGAAACAATATTGGCGGTCAGGATCTCACATACAAATGGAGGTATAGAACATACAGCTGACGAATGTAACCTAAATATATGCATGTGATGTACGGAAAACTGTTAGATGTGAGACATCCTGCAATGGCATGATGTAACATCCAAGGGCAGTGCCTATGTAGCATACGGATAACGTATGCA
>NW_027658139.1:0-11794 GCF_964235325.1 Thermobia domestica
AGTTGGTCCAATGATTCACGAACAGGAAACAAATTACACTAAATGTCAATTTTCTGTGAGTCCAAGGGAATCTCAATAAACAGTTTTCAGTGAACCAATGTCTAGTGTATCGTGAATTTACATGACCCGACAAATGTAACCAAGCTTCATCCGCGAAGAATGTCTTTTCAAATACAGAAACATTGTTTCGCGAGATTGATGAAATCACCGACAGTATTTAACTTGATTATCGCTGTCACTTGGTCGCAGTTTATGTACCACTTTCACGAGATAAGAACGTAATTTTAAATGTTGTCATTTAAATTGAGCCATATTTAGTCGTATCTGCTGTGAGAAGTGTCCAAGTTCTTTCCGTGGTGAAGGTTGTAATCGTGCTGCAACATCCTTCAGAACATCGTTCGTCAAAAAGATCGACCTTCCACTCCGAGGTACTGCCGTGTTCACGAAATCTGTTGATTAATCCATGAATTGTTGATTTATTCACTTTCTTATCGAAACGATGCTGAAATCGGAATCCGTTTTGCCAACGAGTTGCTACAAGAAGTCGCTATATGAGAGATGAAATGACTCCAATTTTGCTTGAATAGTCCCTTAAAAATTATTCGTGGAATTCTATTTTTGTCCTTCTCTCTCTCTCATATATATATATATATATATATATATATATATATATATATATATAAAAGAGAACGTACAAATTCCTTTGTCCGCTCATCACGCTAATACGGCTGAACCAATTTCTTTTATTTTTGGGGGGTTATTAGGATTTGGACCCTAGATGGTTTTTATCATATCACTTTAATTTTTAATTACCAGTGTCTTGAGATAATTGACCATTCAAGTGTCCATAACGTACAAATCCTTTGTTATTAGTTCATCATAGGTAAAAATAAACGTATTTATATGCAACCCGCATGACCGTGTCACTCGGCGGGTTAACATAAATGACAGGCGCTATAATGTTAACATTTACTGCAATTTGAAAGCGAAAAAGTAAAAATTATCTAAGTAACAAAGTTTATTGCGTTCCGGGGTGACCGCAGCGAAGCGGGGCGGGTTAACATAAATGACAGGCGATATAATGTTAACATTTACTGCAATCTTCTATGGTTTTTATCATATCACTTGAAAGCGAAAAAGTAAAAATTATCTAAGTAACAAAGTTTATTGCGTTCCGGGGTGACCGCAGCGAAGCGGGGTGAACGCTGCTAGTATATATATATATATATATATATATATATATGTGTGTGTGTGTGTGTGTGTGTGTGTGTGTGTGTTCAATTCAAGCTATAATGCTATCTACGCTACAAAAAGTAGATGAAAGAATCATACGTCACTAGTAATAGTTTCACTTTTAATACAATATATATTTTTGACTTTATGATGAATTTTACTTCAACGAAATCAAAAATGAGTTTAGAAAGACGAACAAAAATAAAAGTCTACACAGAAAAAGAGACATTTGACTTTTACTGTCGCTGCTACAGATAATCATCTTGCTATCTGTAAGTATTATTTGTGCATCTAAACGGAAGCTCTGCAAAGTACAGTACAAAGGTTGAAGTTGGTCCCCGTTAGAGGGCAAGAGATAACAGCAATCAAAGCGAGAATATGGAGATAAATGCTATGAATTTTAACGGTTCGTCAACATTTGCGCTGATTCAAATAAGCAAAAGGAAAATGAACTGATTCGAGCTAATAGTACTTGATTACAGAACAAGTTGTTCGTAGTACAAAAGTCGCTAAATTTGTAAGTAAGTCTCCAAATTGTCATTCAAACATCATCAAAAAGTCGTTAATCGAAAAAAAAAAAAAATCGCTATCCTGGAAGTCGAATCCACTAGATTTAGCTACTTTTCCCCCAAATTGGCAACACTGATCGGAATCCTCCACAAGTGGCGGCTCCGGATTAGATCCATATCAAATTATTTACAACATTGTATTGTTGTTTGTTTGTTGTTCTTTCAACATACATTATCTTGAATTACTCACCCTTCATTTCTCTTGTTCATTCTTAACTGTTAATTACAAACATTTCTTATTTTTATACTTTGTTCGCTTGATATGCCTTCGTCTGTACTGTATTACAGTGCAAAATTAGTACCTTCCAACTGTTAAATGTTGTAAACTACGCACTATTCAGAAGTCACGTCAACAATAAATCTTTACCTTCTTATGTTTTTCACCAGTACAGTGGTGTTTCGTGACATAATTTTTTGGTAGTTCACAGCCGTTAGAAACTTCTAATTCTAGAATTCTTTCAGTATTCTAAATAAGGACGGTAAACACCAGAGCTACTAGAATCTTCGGACTCCTAAGGGAGACAATAGCATATTCAAGTATCCTAAAATCTTATGCAATCACTCAAAAGTGAGCGACTGTAACTTCTTTTTCTACAAGATTATTATGATCCTTAATAGAAATGACCATGCGAACGAATCGTGATAGAATATTGGACGTACTTATCAGGCGCGCACCCAGAAAATTTTGTTGAATGAGTCCAAAGTTTGGGAGAGAGTCCAATACTATAAGAGACTACATTTATGTACGATTGATCCGATGTAATTCTACAGCCGAGAAACGATATAAAAAAAATGAAATCTTTGAGTTTTACGTCCCACGGTTATGCCGGTTAGGCTAAAGGAGACGGTGATGATGAAAGATGAGTGAAATGGTGGAATGAAGAAAGTGGGAGGAAACGGGAGAACCCCGAGAAAACCCACGAGCACGGTGTTTGTCCACCACAAAGTTCACTTGGCGGGGGCTGGGATCGAACCCGGGACCCCAAGCACCAGAGGTGAACGCTCTACCACTGAGCCACCGCGCCCCCCCGAGAAACGATATAGAATTGTTAAGTTTCGTCATCTATATTCTAACAAAAATATAGAATTTGATTTTTCCAAGAAAAGAAAGAGATCAGATCTTTAAGATACATCACTCATTTCTCTACTAAACAATTATATTTTTATTATGGAAGTGTACAAACGTATTTCAAGTTAAGAAGTTTTGAGGGGGGGATCTGAACCTGGTAGATTCTCCGTGTGGGTGCGTCCCTGGTGCTCATAGTAGTTAAATTCAGCATAATTATAATGTGTTTATTACACTTCTCATACTTTCTCAATCAGATGTTGCAAATAAATTACATAATTCAGGCCCACTTCTAATTCCCTTCATATAAGACACGAGAAAAGCAAAATGATGTTATTTTTATTTCATAATCTATCAGCCATTTATTGTTTTAAATTAACTTTGAAATTTCGACACAGTTTAGTTTTCGCCTCCAGATGATAGTTAACTGTAGTTGATTTTGTTCTAACTTCATTCTAAACTTTCACAATCCGTCAGTGCACTAAAAGATATACAGTAGTTTGCAATCGCTCAACAGAATCCTCTGTAGGGTAATGATAAAGATTTTTCTGACAAGAAATCTTGCGAAAAATGTTGCGGTATAAAACAGGCCTTAGATTCACTAATATTGAGAAAGTATTTTAAGAAAACCTAACACTACAAACCTATCGAGAAGGGTATACGAGCTATTTACTTTTCTTACAAACGGAATATATCTACCTAATGATTTCATAGTCCAGCATATATTTACTTTAATTGAGAGATGTAACGGTGGAATAAGGATGGATATAAGCTATAGTTTTGAAAACGGTCGAGCTCATACCTACAAAAAATTCTAGCAGTATATACCTGATGGAAATTGTAGGAAACACATTTATAAATCAATCAGTATACCGCCACACAACACGTTTCAACTTTTGCTACTTTGAAATACACTGAGAGAATAATGTTTCTGCGCAAAAGTACAGTCTCCGAAGTAAGTTACGCCCCCCTCCTCTACCAAAGAAGAAATCTTTCTCCGTTTTTTCATAAGTGTTACAGATTAACGTACGTTGCTGCAAATACCAATACTCGTCTTTTTTCTATTTTGCATGTGTTATAAATGAATGTTGAAATAGAAAATTCAGTTGCAAAATTTTATTCAGGTTCTCACAATACAGAAGTTAAGAATTTACCTTTGTGGCAATGTTACCAAGTACAGTATGTTTTGATAAGCTATTTACTTTTCTTACAAACATTCAGTTTATTTAGGCAGGAAAACCGTAGTCTAAAGAAAAATCAGAGATTATACGTACTTGAAAAGAAATCTTTCAAATAAATTAAAATTTAGTTTTGTTCTGCGTTAACTTAAGAATCTCTGAAGAAAGGTCCTAAACATCCCACTCCCTTCGGTACGACCTCGGATAGCCATGATTTTGTTTGTTCCATTAGTTTATTTTCATTACAACAAATGTAGGTAACTGATTGAAAGAATAAGTTGTATACTACTATATTCTTCTATTTTAATTGCAACTCAGTCTTTGATTATGTTTGAAGTGCCACATTACTGGAAATTATTCAACAATAGGTGTGAACGCTGTTCGTTCAAATCAGGAGACTCTAGTTCCTCCTCTCAGCAACCCGCGCTTCCATACTGTACTACACAGATCAATCTATCACGCTCACAGCTTTGTTGTGAACGTAGTGTGATGATGGAGTGCATATATACAAGGGGCAATAATATTCTAAATATTATTAAATATCTTAAGAGGCCAAAAACAGCGCACGATATTTGGTGGTTCATATGCTCTTGCGAACTACGCAAGGCGACACCACTATAAACGACACGCTGCTATAGTATTATGTATATAAATAAAATTTAGAAGAGAGATTGGAAGCGAGTCTCCTTTGAAACACATGTCCCTGGGAATCATAAATTAAAAACCGTATACGAAAATACTTCTTTCCTCTACTAGGTTGTCACAGAAGGTGATATTTATATTCAAGAAATATGAACTTTTCTTAGCATGAAATGTATTCTTACTGGTGTAGAAAATGTTTCTTAAATCGAGGAGTTGCATTAATGGGTGCAGATTGACTTTGAGAGGACTGAGTATAACTACAGCGTGTGCAGATATTTCATAAAAACTGCAATATATAAACCACGAATTAAATGTAAAAGACAAAGTAACTTGTGCTACGCTTGACCACTGCGAATCTCACGTAGACAACATGAGTATCATCATAGGTATTTTGACATTATTGGAAGATCACTTGCTGCAATTGAGAAGCTTCCATGCTCTACGGTCTTCCGCTAACCTTTCCGTCTTCACGTACGAGTTTTCTGTTTTGATATCGCGTATTAGTTGCAGTCCCCTTCGCCACCTCCCTCTCTTTCCTGAGACCATACCCTCTAAAACGTCCCTCATGATACTGTTAATTCTTATCCATTGTCCCAACCAGTTTCTCTCCTTTTTCTTAATCATATCTAACATTGCTCTTTTCTCACTCACCATTGCTAACAAACACACATTCGTTTATGCTTGATCCAGCTAATTCGCTCCATTCTTTTTCATACCCACATTCGAGAGCTTCCAGACGTTTCTAATCTTAGCCTAATGCCCATGCTTCTGACCCATACAGTACAATACTCTACATGAAGTATTTTATGAATCTTTTCTCAACTCTTTAGTGAAGGTCCCACGAAATAGTACTTTCTTCCTCCTAAAGGCTTCTTTCGGCATTCCATCCTTGATTTTATTTTACGTTCACCTTTCATACCATTACTAATAATACTACTCAGAAATGAATATGGAGGTAATTTAAATACTCAGTGATAAGTAACGTGAACTTCGAACAGTGGGTGCAGGATCCATTCGTCTGGGGATCTCGATGCGTTGCACCGCCACGCTGATTATTACGGGAGCTCCTTCGTTGCTAAGCGGTTAGCGTACGCGCCTTTGGCGTAGCAGACCCGGGTTCGATTCCCAATCGGAGCTCATGTCATTCGGATTCCACGTTAATCTGTAGGTCCAGTCTCATATTGCCTCGCTGCTCAAAGAGACGTAAAACTCAAAATCAACTCAACTCAACCGATTGTTACGGCTCTGGTAGAGAAATATATTCTTATGGCGGTGCCAAGTAAAATATTTTGAACCCAGACCAAGTGCTGGAATTTTCTTAAAGTAGGTGTCTTGGCTACAGATATGTTGAGCCGCCTCACTCCTTCCTACTTTTGGCGCTAGGAGTGCATTGGACTAATTTGTACCGCCTCACTTTTGACAATGTAGGTTTGACCACTTTTTTGTGGTTCTCCAATCTTTGGCAGAGATGTGCTTAGCTATATTGACGGGAGAAATACTGTAACTGTTCATCCATCAAATAATTAAGACATTTTCCATTACATAAAAATAAATGTAAGCATTCTCGTTTCTAGAAGTCATTGGCGTAGTTGGCATACCTTGCATCCTCCTTACTTTTGGAAACTGAAAGAAACACCTGTGGTCCAACGGTATGGTATGTTTCAACAGTGTTTTAGGAGAGGTCTGTCCCTTCTCTTGCTTGCCTATGCTGTAAGGTGATGAGACCTTTCCTTTAAAGAAATAAAAGTGTTTATTTATATAAAAAATGATAAGATTATCACTTGAAGTACGTTATCTGAGTTTGCGAAATTCGTTTGTTGTTAAACGAAAACATTATTATCTCAGTTTATTTGTCACGGTCTCTATGGTTAAGCTTAATTTTAGTCTTAGAAATAATCCGTAATGGAAGTAACACAATTGAAGTGTTTCCCGTTGTTATTCTTGTTTCTCGTTTCGACATTTATTTGTGCCATCGAAGCTATTATATATCCAGATATCAGCCCAGAGGCAACCAAGTTTTACGCAGAAGGGTGAGTTCTAGTTTTTATGTTGGAAATATGTAACTGTAGTTCTGAATCAAACTGTCAACATCAATGTTTCTTTCAGAAACAATGTTCCGAGGGGGGCACTGCTGGTACTATTCAGTTTATTATTATATTATATAGGTATTGTTTTGGTCTCCTCCGTGGGGCACTCTCAGAATTCCGGGGGTCAGTGCCCCCCAAAACATGTCTGGAAGAAACACTGGTCAACTTTATCTCCGTAAGACATCAGCCACGTGCTCGTAAACGACTGTTCAACGCTTCCTATCTAAAATTAGTAGAGTATCCGCGGTGTTGTGGAACACGCCTACCAATACCAACCTAATATTCTAGTACTGATTCCTAAAAACAATTGTTTACCTTGTTCATACAGCAAGTACTGGATTTGTGAACTTTATCTGCACAAATACCTTAGTATTGTCTCCTGGAAAAACTGCTCCAACGTAGATGTGATTTGTACCGATATTCTTTTTTCTTGAGAAGTTCACTCACACGTGATTTATTTTTAAAACAGTGAAGTCCTGTGCACATATTTTATTGTATTTTCACATACATTAGGCTACTTCTGGTCATACAGTGTGTGTGTAAGAGTAATGATCTTGTAATTTTTACTTATCTGTCTGTTCATGTGTCTATCTATCTGGGAGACAAAAAATCTCAACTATGTGATGAGTCATCTTGAATTTTGGTCAAGATATAGAAGGTTGCACGTTAGGAAACGAATTTGATGATGGAGGTGGTCCATTCACTTGACCTAAAGATATGGTTCCCAATGTATTCTTATAGGTAATTATTATAAGACGAATTACTCCTTGGCAGTATGTAACCCAAAATACCGAAAAATTAGATTGATTGCATATCTTTCAGTCACTTTCAATATTGTAACCAAACAGTTTTATGTGGTATAGTAGTGATGATGCTACTTATTTATACGGTATACTGGGCAAGTCGCATAATATTGATTTAAAGTACTATTTTGCCCAGTGGCATAGCGCAAATATAAACTTAGCGACTACTATTTTCTTTATTGTGTACTGATGGTGTGCAGCTGTAAGATGGACCAATCCCACTATTACGGTATTAGATAATTTTTATTATTTTGATCAGAACGTATTAAAAGTTTGTGTGAGAAAAGTATGCATATGAGCGTAGTACGAGTGAACCTAAAAAACATTCCTGTATCCAAGGGCGCAGATCCTGGCGGCCGAGGCCCCCCCCCAAAGCTCATATGGGCCCCCCTATTGTATTTATGAGTATACAATATTTGGCATAATTTAAGTGTAATTTGTCTTAAAGTCTTCATATATATACCTTCTGCATCTGAATGGGCTCCGCCAAATTTACAGAGAAATCGGCGTCCTTGCCTGTATCAATCAGTTATTATTGTTATATTATTAAAATTTCTGTTATTTCGATTAATACTTTGGGTAAACAATGAAAAAATAATTCGATATTGAGTTAGTCTTACTATCTGGAAGGCTTTATATGAATTTCAGAATAAAGTTTGTATTTCTTAATAATAAATCAAACTTCAAGCTAAGGTGTTTATCATAAATGCGATAGGATAAGCTTTAACATTTCATAACCAACTCTTCCTTAAAAATGCACCTCAAAATTTATTCGGAGTAGGTGTAAAACTTCCTAGTAGAGTAAAAGAGAATAACTTAAAATAGTTTCAGGATACTACTCAGAAACAGTTAAAATTACTTAATTTCGTAATTTTCGGCTCTATTTGAGATACAATAGGTTTTTAATCAGCATTGGGGGCCCGGTGGCTCAGTGGTAGAGCGTTCACCTCCGGTGCTTGGGGTCCACGGTTCGATCCCAGATCGCGCCGTGTAGACTTTGTGGTGGACAAATACCGTGCTCGTGGGTTTTCTCGGGGTTCTCCGTTTCCTCCCACTTTCTTCATTCCACCATTTTCACTCATCTCTCATTATCACCGTCTCCTTTAGTCTAACCGGCATAACCGTGGGACGTAAAACTTAAAGATTCCATTCCATTCTTAATCAGCATAATCCAAAAATATAGATATTTGTATAAAATATAACATAAAGTTAAGAATTAAAATACCTGCTGAAGGTACTTTTCCTTCCCATAAACTGCGGAGAAAAATTAAATTTCAAATGAAGCTTCCCGACAAATTGTTTAAACAACAATTCGAATACAAAATACAAGATTTTTTTTTTTTTTTTTTTTTTTTTTGAAAATATAGCAAACGCACTAGAGTTAGTTTGTTTCTTAAATAATAATCAGGAACTAAAAGACAACGACAGTGGCGGATCTAGGCCAGGGCCGGGGGACCTAGGCCTCCAGTTTTTTTAGTGACAAAAATAATTTAAGCTATTATTTATATACTGTATTTTTGAAAGTTTATAGTAAACTCATAATATACCTATCATAGTCTGGATTCTGGCTGACTCCCCAGTGTTTACCTTCTAGATCCACCACTGGACAACGGTGAAGCTGTTAGTGTATTTTGCTCAATTTCTACAATGGTGTACAGAAATGAGGGAATGAATGTAAAGTATGATCCAAAAATGTGAAAACACTGAAATAAAATGTGAAACCTCAGCCTATAGATGCAATGTGGCTGAGAAAGGACAATCATATCAGACCATAAGAACCTCTGCAACCATGTTAAAACTATCATACTGAATTTGAGCTGAAACTCTGAAATAGGAATAGAAGTGACACGATTTTCTTGTAGCATATGCTCTCAAAAAGACAGCACAGAAATTATTTTTGTTCAAATATTATTCATAACGATCAATTTTTATTTCTTCAGAACGTCTACGTTTTTTTTTTTTTTTTTCGGAAACTTCACTCATCTTCACGGCGCAATATCTTACATCTGATTAATCTTTAAACTACGGGATACTTTGTTTTCAAAATACCCTGTTTCTTGTCTTAACTACGGATATTTCGATTTCGAAATAGTACTACAATAACTTTTGTAACACTGGCTGTTTCATGTGTCTTCGATAAAAGGTGTGAAGCAATGGACTTCTTTGTAAACCCTTACAGAGCTCCGTAGTTTAAAGGTTAAACCCTTCGTAGTTTAAAGGTTAATAGAATTTCAACACCTTATTGCACATCTAAAAGCTTCAAATGTCAGCTTTCAAGTACGTTAGGCTTGACTTTCTGCAACTCATATACCCTGAGTTTTGATACACTAACATCATCTCGTGAACAAAAGGCTCAATATTTTTAAACCGTGATATTTTTACGATTATTTCCCTGTTATATTTCCTTGTTATAGACATTCGATGCGTAGAATTTAAATCTTCTATGCGGACGACTGCAGTTTCGAACATAAATTATTGTCAAGTCTATATAAATGGTTCAATTCTGCTAGAACGTCTTCATAGTTTAACAAATATTTTAGTCAACTTACAATAATATTGAGTGTTATTGTAAAAACGATATATGATTCACATTTTTGGGAGTTCTTATATCAGTGGATTTTATCTGAAAGAGGCGAATTACTCTCTCAGTGGTCTACTATCTTTCAACCAGGGCCTTCCTGTGGGTTGTAAGCTCTCGGGGCGAGAATTCCAAGGCGCCCCCCCTAATCCGTTATGAAAAACAATAAAAGTTTATACTGTACTCCTAGATTTAAATATGGAATGTAAGATCGTAATGTAAGATAAAAGAAATTAGAATTATGTCAATTTTTAAAGTGAATGGCTTTTGTAGTTAATACATAAAAGTTAATGAAAACATTATTTTGAATTATTGAATTCGAGTGCTATTCTTGCTTATTTTGAATTTGGTAGGCCTCCACATCAACATAATAATAGCATAGAATATTCAAATATTAAATTCCAAGATTAAAGAAAAAATCTTCTCACAGGGGGATGGAGAGAGTTCCAGTTGAAAAATCCTAGACGATGTTTTACATTAGCGGTAATTTTCAAGTTCAATACTCTATCGGGAGTCCCTCAAGGATCTAATCTAGGACCTCTGTTGTTTCTTCTTGTTATTAATGATATTCCTCTGTGTATTAAAACCTCTCAAATTCTTCTTTTTGCCGACAGTCTCAAATTATACTCCAATTCAATTGATGAATTCGTGAAACTTCAATAGGATCTACAAAGAGTTCAAATATGGTGTGATAAGAATAAATTAGTCCTGAATGTGTCAAAATGTAAATCTGTATTTTTCACGATTAAAGAAAATTCAATTAACTTTACCTATACAAGAAGTGGCTTGCTCAATACGTTCACGCAATAACGAGTAGTGCATACAGAAACCTAGATTTAATTTATAGGATAGAATAGGATTTCTACAAAGACTCAACATTTATAAGATAATATTTTTTGTCCGCAAGGTCGAAATTAGATTACAGTTGTACTGTTTGGACACCAAATGTCACTAAATACTCTGATGCAATAAAAAATGCTTGCATACAAGAAAACCGGTTTCTACATAAAGTATATCCCCTATGAAAACACAGTAACGAATTTTAGTTTTCAAACGTTATAAAAAAGGAGCTGGGTATTTGATCTGTTGTTCTTACATAATTTATTAAACGGTAAAATTAACTGTCCAGAATTGGTATCAGAAGTAATTATTACGTGTCCCAATAGGTCAAACTACAACAGCAAATATTGGGACATTCTGCTATAGAAAACCAAGAACTAACATATTACATAAATCTCCTCTGTGGAGAATGTGTGCTTCATATAACAAAATAATTAGATTTCATGTAGTAGATATATTTAGTATGTCGAAAACAAGTTCAAAACAATCGTCAGGCAATAACTTCTGAATAATTAAACGACGTATATTTGTGTATGTACGTGTATAATAGTGTATGTTAGATAATTATGTACACGACACTATAACTGGGCATTAAGCCTATTGTACTGTTCTTATGAAATAAATAAATAAATAAATTTTACTTAGCCGTGGCCTGATCATCAATAAAATATTTAAATTTACATTATTTTTTAAAAATATTTACCAGCATAATCTGAATTCCTTGATTTTTTTATTTCTCGTCTCGGTGCCCCCTTGGTCGCGGCGCCCGAGGCGATTACCCTGCCTACGTGACAGCCC
>NW_027658140.1:0-11742 GCF_964235325.1 Thermobia domestica
GGGTTGGAAAATAAGTCATACTCTTTTACTAGTTCTGCTATGTTAAAATAGGGGTTGAAAAATATGCTCATAAAAGGGAACGAGTATACCCTTGTTATGTTATGTGTTCGTAGGGGTTGGAAAATATGCTCATAAAAGAGAATGAATACACCCCTTCTATGTTTCATATTCTTATCTGTTATGTTAAAATAGGGGTTGAAAAATATGCTCATAAAAGAGAACGAGTACACCCTTGTTATGTTACGTACTCTTATGCTCTGCTGTATGTTACGTAGGGTTTGGAAAATATGCTCATAAAAGGGAACGAGTTCACCCCTTAAAAAGTGGTCATAAAAGAGAACGAGTACACCCCCTAAAAATTGCTCATAAAAGGAAATAAATTCACCCCTAAAATGGAGGTCGTGAAAGACCGTGGGTTCACGGTGTAAGGTGCTCAATTTCTCAGGGGAACCTGAGTTGTTCTATGTTGGCCTAGGTTGGCCTCATATGGCCCAGATCGATCCATTTTCTACTACTTTCTATATTTTACAGTTCAAACAAAAAATTAGTGTAATGTATCTTCTGTCCATAATTATGTCTATGACAACCATTTGTTCCTGTGGCAATGAATTTTCAATATTTTTAAGTTTATTATTTTCCATTGATGTTCATTATTCAGATGTTTCATTGTATCATTTTCAATGAAATATTATGTACTTCCAGAAACTCATTTCTTACATAGAGACATACAAGTTAAAGTTTTGTTGCACGAAGTAATTCTCCATAGAACTTTTTTTTTTTTAAGATTGATACTGTAAATTGTATTCATACATAAGGAAAAAATAATCATTGAAAATATGTGTTTGTTATTTCGTGATCTGTAATTTTATTTTAAAATATGTGGGTGTAATTATATCAAACCTCGGATCAGCATATATAATACTAATTCCGACTATTTTAGTATTTATAAATGGATAACTGTGTTTGAATTAACTGACCAGATGAATATTTAAATATTGAGAAATTATTGCAAACTTCTTTTCAAAGAATGGACAAGTTACAGGCGTATGGATTGAGAATCAAAAGATTTGTAATGATGACTTCGTCAGAAGTGTAATACTAACTTTGAAACTGCTTCGACGGAATATAATGTAAAATAGTTAATACTATGTAATATGAAGAATTTAAAGGAATGAAGAATATGATGTATGATGAATATTGAAGTATAAGAATAATAATAATGTTTAACGCATATTTCGAATGTAAAGGTATTATTTAAATGTTAGTAAAGGCTGTCAGAAAGTTAGAAGAAACAAAATAAAAATCAGATAAATGTTCATATGCTGTTCTGTATGTACTTGTCTGCGTAATATGAATGAAAATTTATATGATTTTATGTACAGCTTAACGCCTTAATCATCAGTTATTCATATGTATGTCAACAACGTTACAACATTATCGCTTTGGTAGTTTCTCATTTGTACACCGAACGTCAAATCGATTTATAATTGGAACACGTACCCGTGGGAGTAGGAGCATTTCAATGTATTCCGTTACATTTCACAAAAATATTTTTTACCGTAAAAGATTCAAAATTAAACTACTATTCAAATAGATAATAAAATTACGAAAGTTTAAAATTATTACTGGAAATCATTTTGAATATTTTAAAAGAACATAGTTTCTAATGTATTGAAATTTCATTTCTTATGAATAGTTTGAAATGTTGAAAATAGTTGTAAAGAGCCTGGAGAAAATTCCATCAACATCCTCCTACAATGGGGAAGCCGTGTTAGACATGGAGTTAGCGAATGCAGATTGTGGCATTGGAAAAGTCCGGGTCTCCCGAGCACAGTGGTGATATCAGAAACCGGGCCCCAGCCATGAGGCTCCAGAAAAATGGGATCCCGAAGTTTTTGGCGTGGGTTCTTTTTATACGCCTATTAAACATGGAATTGTACGTGGGTGGTGAAGTTGGAAAGGTTCGGGTCGTCTGAGCATAGTGGTAGCGTCAGAAATTGGGCCCTTGTCTCAAATGACCAAAAGTGGTTTCCCGAAATTTTCAGCTTGGCTTCATTCTACTTTTCTTTTAAGCATGGAGTTATTGGATACAGATTGTTGTGTTGGAAACCTCCGGAACATGAGAACCCAGAAATAAGGACCCAAAAGTTTGGGTTCGCGTCTCTTTTATTTGCCTACAAAACATAGTGTTGTACTATAGTGTTAGCGTTTGAAAGGTCGGGGTCGATTAACGAAAGCGGAAATGTCAGAAATTGGGCCCTGGCCTCGAAGCTCCAGAAAACGTGGTTAGGAAATGTTGGACTCGAGTCCAGCCATGAGGCTCCATAAAAATGGGGTCCCGATGTTTTGGGCATAAGCCCCTTCTATACGCCTATTAAACATGAATTGTTGTACGAGGGTAATAAAAAACTTGTATCTTCCTAAAAACGAGAACTTGTATAGATCTTCCTTATAATTATTAGATAATAATCTCAGCTCCTAAACAAGTATAAAATATATCGAAGTTATATTTCAGCAAACAAACAATTACCATAAAACATCTATTTGCATGTGTAATGACTGAAATGTATTATACTTTGCTTCCTTCCCAAATAAATAAATAAATAAATAAATAAATAAACGATTACAGTCGAAAAGCGTAAATCTGGCAGAAAATATTTTCCGAAATCTAAAATAATCACGCACGTGGTTTATTGCTTGTTCGAGATTGTCCACATTATATTTTCGGTCGCTATTGTCCACATTACATTTTCGGTTTTTCATTGTTTGTAATTAACTTATACCATAACAGAAATTCCCGCTACGAACAAATTACACGTAGGCATACGGCTATGTGTCTCGTCTCGAAGACTTCTGGGCCGCGGTGGCTTAGTGGCAGAGGGTTCACACATGAAGTGGGCCCTGGTTCTATATCAACTTGCGCCAAGTGGGGTTTGTGGTGAACAAAAAAAGTGTGGGAGGGTTTTCTCGGAGTTGCCCTTTCCCACAACTTTTTCATTTCACCATTCCATTTATTCTCATCATTTCCGTCTCCTTTAGCCTACCAGGGATGACAGTCGGACATTAAATTTAAAGATTTCATTTTCATTTTCACAAATGGAGATCCTGTATCTGGAGTGCCCCAAATGCTAAATAATAATGGGCTGGAAGGCCCATGAGGTGTACTACCTGGTACAACCATTATCTCAGCTTGCCCAAAAAGTTAACGGCTCACGTTAAGTTACCGCCCATTTTTTTTTGTTTTCACACCTTATTAACTATGTTGGCCCAAAAGATGAAATTTGTTAGCCCGCCGATCATTATCTCGACTAGCCCAGAAAGTTGGGAGACTGTGGTGAAGTTAGCCCAAAATTTTCGGCGCCCATATCTCATTAACTATGGGAGAACGAAAGCTGAAATTTGGTAGCCCATCCAGCCCGTATGAGGCGCGAGGCCGTAGGATGACGAAATTTTGTATCTGGCGACTAATTCCCACCTACTTAAAACGAGACTAATTACATAAAGATTCAACTGTGCCAATTGTCAAGTTCATAAAGAAATTGAAAATCACAAGAACTGGGTAAGTAAGAAAATGCTAATCCAAATGTCAATTAAAGTAACGGGAGTCTTTTAAGTAAATATTGGCAACAACGCATTTTAATTTTCCAACTTGGTCAGAAGTTAGCAGGGTTGTTAAAAATGCAGTTTTTAAAAAAAGAACAAAACACGTGTTTAAAACATGAAAAAGGTGTTTAAAATGTTTTAAAGATGTTTTAAAACACACATGAAAAAATAATGTTTTAAACATATTGAACAGTTTAAAACATGATTTTTAAACATATTTCAAAATCGTATAATCACGTATTTATAAAAGACTATTTGCTCTTGCAACTGATCTTTTCAGTCATTTCATTCTCTTCAAGACTACACTGTGTTGGGTACAGAATATTTCAGTATAGATTAGTAATTCTCAACTTATTTCATATAACGATCCCTTTTATTACACCCTCTTGCCAGTGACTCTCATAAGTATTTTCTTGGATATAGTAAGCTTTTAAGATAGATTTTAAAATTTACCTACTATAGAGGTTTCACACAATCTATCAATATACATGGCAAAACAAAAGTCCTCACCATCCTTGTGGGTTAAGAACGGGTTGAGAGAGAATGGTGAAACTTGGAAGTGTTCTGGCACTTCGAAATTTCAAATACAAATGGTGTCACGTTACATGAAGGCTAGAATTTTACCAGAAATGCAGTTGTGCGGTTATCTTAACCCTAAACAAAATCATTTCGAGTTACCGCTTTTGAAAGTTTTGTAGTTATGCCTTTAGGGGCTAAGCTAGCCTTTCGTGGAGGCGGGTGAGATTTTTGTTGCAAAATTTTATTACTATTTCATAATACTGATGCTAATAAAATTATTTTATAATAATAGGACTACGTTTTCGAAAAGTAATGTTTGAAGCACACTTCATGTTGTGCTAACTTTATATTTTCTGCAAGTCTATGTAATTATTTGTTGTTTGAGTCAAAAATTTATTGACGAAAGGTAATATTTGGCTCGTTCAGAGCACGATAGATCCAAATCCATTTTCAACAAATTTAAGTTTTCCTCAGCAAGTGAATTCTATTTCAAAACGTAATACTTCGCAGTCAAGAATCCAAAATAAATGTAACTAAAACCATGCGAAAAGGCGTAGGATAGTTTCATATGACAGCCGCTAGTAGGGGCGTTAGTGGAACAGGAGGGTAACCGCCCCCATCCGCACCTTGCATTTCAGATTTTGGGGACGGTAAGACAGTTTTAGAAATATTTTGATAAGCAAAGTCTAACAGAATAAGCTTGAGATACTTACACCGAATAAATACGAAGAATATACAGATGATTAAAACTGGGGAATTGCTTAGGTCCAATTTCCTGAATTTTAAGCAGGCCCGAAACTCGAAAGTAGAGCCACCTTTGAAATCCTTGGGTAAAAAAAATATACAAAAGAGCAATATAGGCCTATAGCTCCTTACAGCCAATGGAAATGGATTATAACTAATCAAAATCCGTATTTATTCGGTGTAAGGACTTCAATTATTAAATGTTGGATTTTGCTAAGCAAAAGGTTTCTAAAGCTGTATTACTGCCCCAAACATCTGAAATTCAGGATAGAATACGGATGACTTCTAAACGAACGCCCCTGTCCAGCGGCAATCACACAAAATTCTAGATTCCTTTTTTCATGTAGTTTTCCTTTCTTTCATCTCGGATTCGTGGTTGTGAAAATATGACATTTTATGTCGGTGTACAGTATTCTTTTGGACACATTCTGCATTTATTTAACGTAATTATGCATCATTGACTATGACATTCCCACGCTGAGCATACACAATACAAGTATAATGTTAGTATCTTAAATTTATGAGCAAGGAGGGGGAAATTAGCCCTCCTCCCCATTCCTTCAACGCCCTTGTCTAGCGGTTGTCCTATGAAACTATAGTCCACACGCTTTCACGTGGTTTTTGTTTCATTTATTTCATACCCTATCCTACGAAGATATTACGTTTGCTGAGCAAAAGTGAACCTTTCTGAAAATAGACTTGGATCCCTTGTTCTCTAAATGTTGAGTTGGAGCCAAATTTATCCTGCAACCCAAGTTCGTTCGAAACACATAAAATTAGTTTGTTTAGTTTGATTGATAACATCTTGAACCAGTAGCAAGGCTATATGAGACAGGGCTTTTTGTTTAAAGTGGGATCCGAACCACTGATTTTGAAATTTTACGTGGGATAGCAGTCAAAATCTATACAACAAATTCCGACGTCCCGTGTCTCTATCCTCAAAATTTAATGTTAAGAGACTGAATATTGCACCCTATAGCGTGGTATATACATACATACAGAAGAACAAATTGAGATCAAATTGTCCCAGACCTTGATGTTCAGCACTAACGTTATAATAAGAATTACACTTTAATGGTTAGTTACACGAGCGACTGCCATACCTTGCGATTCTCGCCTGGTCCCTTCATACAAGCTATGCCAAGTTGTAAAGTTTCAAAGAAACTTTAGAACTGTGGTGGGGAAGAGGTACGAAATAAAATTTTCATAATATATTGAAAAATATATTGTTGATACAAAATTATTTGTTATCTGAAGTTTCCAGTTGCATCTCAGCCACACCACTGACGTGAGATTCATCAGAAGCAATTTTAGGATCAACATTTTTACCATTTGTTTGGGTTTCCATTTTTTTTTACCAAGCATAGCATTTATCATAATGATTTTCGTACTTTGAACTAAACCACCCATTTCTTTCTTACACATTTAGCAACAAGCTCGTATGATCGCTTACTTATCTGATGGAGTTTGAGTTACTCTAATAAATTTGCATCAAACCATGTCCTTTTTTTCTTCTCGAACGATTCCATGTTGTACGGAGACTGAGAACCAACAAGTACTGTACAAACGAATGCCTGCGATATTTTAATTTCAGAACCTGAACTTAGCAAATAATCTGTTTGTTTTCTGAATACAACACAGAAATTTGTTTCCGTGATAATTATTTTATTATTTTTTAGTATCAGCTCTACTAGTAGTCTAACCTTCGACTACGACACTTTCTCGCAAGTTAACTGATAAGCATTTAAACAATACAATATACATTAAAAATAAGGGGAAAAGAGACAAAATAAATTGTAGATCACCACATTGACCTGCTGTAGCCACACAAAATCAAATCAAACACATAGGGAGAAAATAGACTTCTGATTGGGGAGCACTTTTGGACAGTTCTCTTACTCTGAAAGTTTTTATTTTACAAAAATACAATAAAATGTAAATAAACACATGTTTAAGACAACTCTTCAATATACACGTGTTTAAAACAAAATGTTTAAAACGTAAACAACATTTGTTTTAAACAAAATCAATTGTTTAAAACAAGTTTTAATCATTTCTTTTAAATATTTTGTTTTAAACAAACCAACCCTGGAAGTTAGTAAATTTGGGATGAAGCCCAAAGTAGCAAAAACTTAAACTAATTACATGAACCTTCAATTGTGCCACCTGCAAAGTCTATGAAAGAAGTGACAATTCACAGCAACTAGGTAACTAAGAAAATGTTAAGCTAAGCCAATTGAACGTAACGGCAATCTTCTCAACAAGGCATTTGCCAGCCCTATCAGAAGTTGAGGACATTGGGGGAGAGGCTTCTCCTTTCTCCCTGCTGAGAAAAGACTTAGCTTTTTCGGCCCTCCTGAATAAGTCATAGTCCCCCAAGAAAAACTTCCTGGGTACAGACCTGTATGATTATTTATTTCCTATTTGTCACTATTTTATTTGTCAGTTTCGTTTCTATGCAGTGTGGATCCTACGCAGTTTGGATCCTACGCAGTGTGGATTCTACGCAGTTTGGATCCTACGCAGTGTGGATCCTATGTAGTTTTGTTCCTACGCAGTTTTGACGCTACGCAGTTTTGGTCGTATACAGTTTTGACCCTACTATGGTTTTTCCCTATATAACTTCAAAAAAATATTATTACTTAATATTCTGTGATTATATTTTTTTATTTTTTATTGTTCGATCATATAACCTTATCTGGATCCTACGCCGGTTTCAGTTTGGATCGTACGCAATTTGGATTCTACGCAGTGTGGATCCTACGCAGTGGGGATCCTACGCAGTGGGGATCCTACGCATGTAACCCGGACAAACACCGTGTGCGTAAGTTTTCTCGGGGTTCTCCCGTTTCCTCTCACTTTCTTCATTCCACCATTTCATTCATTACTTATCATCACCGTCTCCTTTAGCCTAGCCGGTTTAACTATGGGACGTAAAACTCAGAGATTTAATTTTATATTCAAATTTCCTGTGTGAAATATAATAATAATAATAATAATAATAATAATAATAATAATAATAATAATAATAATAATAATAATAATAATAATAATAATAATAATAATAATAATAGGAAATCCGTTGCACAAAATACTGCAACGAACAGGGAATATCATTGCAGCTTTGACACTAATAACTTAGTTAAAATGTGTGATCACCTCATCGGTTCCTCCTTGCCGGTTTGTTTCCCTGACCGGAGACTGGCCGCGCTGTCGCCATCAGTGGGGTTTTCACATTGAAAACACAGCGCTCTTTGACTTTTGTAACCTCACGGAAACAGGTAAACCAGTAGAGATATAATTTTGGAATAATTATATATGTATGTATGTATGTATTTATGTATTTATTTATTTTATTTGTATGTATTTGAAACTGTGAATAGTAGTATAGAATAATGTTTGTGCTAAATAATAATCATTTCATTTTTACCACATACGAAGGAAATTTAGAAATAAACTTTTTTGTTAGACAAATATGTTCGTAGCGTAAGTGCTGTCGAATTCTATTCCTAGTGATGACAGAGTTTTCGGTATGAATTCAGTATCGTGAGCCAATTGGAAAACTGAAGAACTGACTACACATTACCATTCTAACAGAGCACATTTGTAGGAGAAGGTAAAGTGTAGTATCAGGGATTCTTTTACTACACAAGAAACATCTATACATTATGAAATATGTACTGTTATTGAAGATACAAACGTCATTTTCTTATAATTACTTTTCGAAATATGAATAGGGACTTATTTGTTGACAGGGGATACATTAGTTTTACCTGCTAACAATAACCATGTCTCTTACGCACTCTAAATATGAAATACTAATTTTCAAGATGGTGAACGCGACATTTCATCAATAGGTACACATATACAATAGTACAACACATTTTTAACAGAATATTTTAATTTTATGCATTATTTTTTCGTGCTTCGTTTTAAAATATAGGACTTTGTTTTGTTGAAGTACACCTATTTGTCAACGTCATACATATTAAACTAAAACATTACAGTATAAATATAAAAATAACTATTCTATCAGGAATTGTTTCCATTTTGTACTAATACACAATAACACACTGAGCAAGGCTATGTGATAATATGTAAAAAAAAAAAAACAGTATCACGTAACAGTTTCAACACAATAACTGTGTCTTCATCAGATATCGACTCCTTCTGGCTGCTTCGGAGTTGGTCATCACTTATATAGTCTCCGGATATCAACTTTTAATGAGACTCCGCCCCTTCATTAAAAAGTAACACTTGTGTGGCTTTCACTTTCACTTTTTGGCTGCACACGTGTCCAATTAAAAGTTTACTTTTTTCGTTGGATACATTCTGTCCTATAATTATCCTTATTTTCCTTATTATTTTTCCTCTTTCTTTCTTCCTTTTCATTTCTTCTTCTTTAATCCTTTCTTCTTTAAACAGCACCAGGATGCTTTCTTGCATTTTCTTTTTTGTTTATCCTATGTAAATGCAAGAAAGGATTAAACAGCACCAGGATGATGTAAGATTGGAAAGGGATGTAAGATTGGAAAGGGACAACAATGCGATATATAAGCATCACAAAGAGACAAACCACAGGATAGGGTGGGAAGGAGCAGAGGTCATAGAAGTGGAGAACAGAACTTTGGTGAGAAAATGGAAGAAAGCTAGGGAGATTATGAGGGCAGGAGACAAGGTGATTAATTGGAATGCAGGATTCTCGATAAATAAAAAGTGGGAGAAGATTCTGCTTAAAGAAGGAATGAAAAGGAAGAAAGAAAGAGGAAGAATTAATAAGGAAAATAAGGATAATTAGAGGACAGAATGTATCCAACAAAAAAGCAAACTTTAAATGGGACACGTGTGCAGCTAAAAAGTGAAAGTGAAAGCCACACAAGTGTTACTTTCTAATGAAGGGACGGAGCCCAATTAAAAGCCGACCAACCTTGGCGCGGTCCCCTTGGAAATGGTCGACGTCTCCCAGATAAGATAAGGCAAAGAGAAGTGCATAAGTAAGGTTCAGTTCGACCAAATATCACCGAAGAATCAAAACTCCTATGCAGATGTCGGAGCTGTGTGCTCAGTTGGGTATCAGGAGCAGGTTTTGCAGGAGCTAAGCGCTGAGCAGAAGCTGTGTGCTCAGTTGGGGTTCATGATTAGCTTTCAAAGGAGCAGTGTGCGCAGTTAGAGCTTTATGCTCACATTAAAGTGAGCTGTGTGCGCAATGCAAGCTCAGCAGGAGCTTTTAGAGGAGCTCTGTAATCAGTTGTGGCTCTCAAGGAGCTTTAGAGGATCTAAGTAGTGAGTAGGATCTGTGTGCTCCGTTGCGGCTCAGAGTCAGCTTTTAGAGGAGTTGTGTGCTCATTTGGGGCTCAAGAGGCGCTGTGTGCTCAAAAGGAGCTTAGTGCTCATGCATGAGAATGTTCAGGTGTTTCAGAATAGGAAAAGTAAGTCAATGAAGCTGTTGCCGGTCACAAAGATTGGACGAAAAGTACTGAAACGCTATTTGCGACGACCCGAGGAAAGTTTTGCAGTTAACTACATTTGTGGAGACCCGGGGAAGATGTTGGAAAATAAGTGCTGCAATAAGTACACACATGTCAAAGTGAAACTGCTCTTAAAAAGATAACAAAGGGATGGTATTATGTGGATTGTTTAGATTCAGATTATATAGTTTTTGCTATGATGTTTAAATGAGTAGGCTATTAAACTAAGCCTGCCAAAAGGAGTCCTCTCGTAATTGGTGCCTTCTTTTGAGAATAGCGTAGCCAGTAATTTCATGAAACAAATTCTAAGGGCCCATGCGGCCGTTGCCGTATCCTCCGGAGGCCCTCTCATATATATCGGTTCACATAGAATTAGTTCTATTTCAGTGATAGTATGTAAAAATAATAATTACTATTATTATAACTATAATAATAAGAATTATTATTATTGACTCAAGGAGCCCAGTCGGGAATCTCAAGCCTTAACACCAAGTCCGCAGCACATGAGAATACCGGAACACCCCTAGCAGCTAGGACTAAATTTTGGCCTCACTCTTTAGATTCATCGAGAAGAATCACAAAGAACCAACCTCGAACTATCGCCGCTCATGTGCATGCTGTTATCTTTATATATTAGTTTTTCCAAACAAATTGTTTCTAAACTGAGCTCCGGAGTTCAAGAGTAACCTCTTCCTTTACAGCATGAAGTGAGAAATTTTGAAATGAGTGTGTATGATTTATGGAAATGGATGGTGACTGTTGCCAATCATTAGAAAGTGAATATGGAAGAACTATGAACTAAAGTAAATAGATGCTCGTAATTTTATTACAAAATTATATGGCGAACGAATTTTATCTTATCCCAAACCGTTAGCCTCGAATGCACACTGTTAAAGTAGCATAAGGTTGGCGAAATTAAAAAGACACAACGATTTATCCCTCTACTTGCGAAGTTTAGTTCATCGCCTCGGTGGTGAAGTCGAAATAATAAGCAGCTAGTAATCATAAGGTTATTAGTTTTCACCTACCTTCGGGTAAGCATTTCAAGCTCGCCTTAATGGAAAGGAATTACGCATTCAGGCGATATAACATATTTTGAGGAAGTAATTTTCTGGTTCATTGGCATTTCGCTGCGTTTCTACCACTAGTTGTATAGGTTTCAAAACAGAAGTAGGGCCACAGCAGATCGTATCTGCGAAGTCCACAATTATTGGCGGGTTATCGCTATTTCCATACAACTGCTCCATTGATGCTTTCGGCATCAGAGCTTGACTTCAAGGTTGAGTTGAGTTTAGTTGATTTTAGTTTAGCGTTCCTTCCAGCAGCGAGGCTATATGAGACGTGAACCTACTGAATAACGTGGAACCCGAACTACATGAGCTCCCACCCGGAATCGAACCTGGGCCCC
>NW_027658141.1:0-11741 GCF_964235325.1 Thermobia domestica
GAGGAACTCTATTACGAGAGACGTGCTGGAGGGTATTGTGGAAGGAAAGAGAGGGAGGAAGCGAAGGATACTAGTTGAAGGAAGGTATTAAAACAGAAAATTGCTACGTCAAGACGAAGAGACTAGCTGAGGACCACCGAACGTTGAACCTTCTTAGTTGCAGCAAGTAAGCTGCCAATAATGGCAGAATAGCTATTATGAAGATGATATATTTAGCAATATTGACTAAAAAAAAAGAGAGAGAGAGAGAGAAAATTATATTTATTATATTTATTTAAAATAATATTTATTATAATCAAACCTCTTAATATTTTAGAATAATTTGACTGAAAACTTAAAACGATTGAACTGTCTATGTCTTTTGTATAAACTCAATTTATATGAATACTTTTGACCTGTATTGGAAATACAAAATAACGGCATCAAACTCAAAGTTATTTGAAGTCTCACTTGTGAATATGGATTACTAGCATCAATTACCCACTTCGTTGGGTTAAACTTTTTTAAAAAAATAATATATTTCGTTAGTCAGTCACTTTTTACCATTAATAAAGCGCTCTCTAATATCGGCCATTTTTGATTATCTTTATATTTCTCTCTCCTCCTCCTCCCCAAGATGCGGGGCTGTATTTGAATTTAAACGGCATCAAAAAAGTGTCACTGTTCGTCTCAGAGACCCCAAAAACTAAGGGCTCGGCACTAATATCGGTCATTTTCAATAAACTTATATATCTCCTTCACCTCCATGTTGCGAGCTACGGCATCGGAAGTGTCATTGTTCATCTCAATGTTCTCGAAAACCATCAGTTTCACATTGATAATAGTAATTGTTGATAATTTTATATATCTTGTTCCTCCCCGAAATTTAAACTGGATCGGAAGTATCACTGTTCACCTTTACGCCGAAAACTATGGATTCGACACTAATATTTTGTCATTTTTGATCATTATTATGTATCTCCCTCTCCCCAAGTTACGAGGCCGAATTTGGTCTAAACGGTATCGGAAGTGTCAGTATTCAACTCAGCGAACTGGAAAACTATGGATTCGACAATAATATTTGTCATTTTCGATCGTTTTTATATATCTTTTCTTCCCTCCGCCAAGCTACGGAGCTGAACTTGGATTTAAATAGCATCGGAAGTGTCACTGTTTATCTCAGCGACCCTTAAAACTATAGACTCCATTTTAATATCGGTCACTTTCGATCATTTTCAAGTATCTTTAATTCCCCCTCCCCTAAACTGCACCGTCAAAGTGATATGACATGAACCAGCTCAGGTCTGATTCTCATCTTTGTTGAAAATGAGTCGAGTTCGGTCAGATGGTTCAAGAGTTATTAAATTTTATTTATTTCTGCACATTTTCTATCCCCACCTCCTACCCTAAGTTCTACCGTCAAAGTGATTTGATAAAAACACCCCAAGTCAGAACCTCATCTATGTTGAAAATTAGATAGAGATCGATTGGATGGTTCAAGAGTGATGAAGTCACAAAGACAGAACTTATATTTTTAATTTTTTACACACACACACACACACACACATATATATATATATATATATATATATATATATATATATATATATATATATATATATACCTCCTTTCCTCCTCCCCTAGGTTCAACCATCAAAGTGAAACAACCTCTAAAAAACTTTCCAGGACCGAACCTCATACATGTTAAAAATTTGATTGAGATCGGTTCAAAAGTTATTAAGTTACAAACGTAATCATTTTTATTTTTATTTATATTGATTTTTGTACATCTCCCCCTCCTCCTTCTTTCCTACATTGCTCCGTCAAAGTGAACTGACAGATAACATTCCAGGCTTGAACTTCATCTATGTTAAAAATTTGATCGAGATTGGTTGTTTGGTTCAAGAGTTATTAAGTTTTATTTATTATTTTATTGCTCCTCCTTTCCCCTCCCCTAAGTTTTACCGTCAAAGCGAAATGATGAAAACACTCCCAGGCCCAAACCTCATCTATGTCGAAAATTTGATCGAGATCCGTCAGCTGGTTCAAGAGATTAGGAGTTACAAAAATAGGCACTTTCAATTTTGTAATATAAATTTATTGTTGTAGTATAATGGTATATCGCTTAATCCTCGGTGTGCCGTATACCTAAGGAGGCTAAAAGTTATATTAATAAACAATTATTTAATGTATACGCATCCGCCCATGAAATCAAACTTGCAGTCACATGCACTAAGTTTTTGTGAATGTCATGAAAATGTTATTTCGATATTAGTTTTAATAGTACACATTGAAAATTTGCAACGGATGATTGAGTCTCGGAGTCACGGCCATACCCATCTAGTCGACATCTATGGTGTACGGTATTACCGATGTTCAATACTACATTTCTCTTTAGTTTTGGAAGAAGAACACCACTAATATGCTTTGAAATGAAATGAAGTATATAATTTAACGCCCCACGATTATGAACCAAGGCTAAAGGAGACAGTGATGATGAGAAATGATTGAAATAGTGGAATGAAAAAAGTAGGAGGAAACGAAAAATACCGAGAAAACCCACGCACACGGTGTTTGTCCAAAAAAAATTAAAAGGTGCGAGATGACACCTGTGTGGCTTGAAAACGAGCAATATCTACAGAAAACGCGAAAAACCAATTCAGAAAACGACATACTGTTGCTATAAGCTACAGGGACAAGTCGACTCACACGGATTGCATAAACTACTGGGAACACATTCACTCCAGCAGCATGTTTACTGAAGCCAAGAAATCCATCCCCTTCTTTTTTACATTATAAAAAAAATCAAGTAGTGCCAGTACTTGTGCAAGACTCTTGCGTAAGAGTTTTGGTCTTGGTCTTGGTCTTGTAGGTATGGTCTTGGTCTTGGTCTTGCATCGGGATTCTTGGTCTTGGTCTTGGTCTTGCATGCAAGATTCTTGCAAAAACTGCAAGACCAAGACTCTTCCGCTCATCACTAATATACATGGTAATTATTATTTAATTTCTTGTAAAAGAAAAAAACAACAGATTATTAACATCTAACAAGAACATAACATAAGACATTATATGATCAGCAGGTACACCAGGAGAGTGAGGTGAGAAAAAGTAAAGCAAATGTGACCATTTTCTCGTACCTGAATTCGTTTTCTTCACTGATTTCTGCAAGGTGGAAGGGTGATGTAATCTTCTGCACCTGAGTTTGTCTCCGCTGGAGCATCAGAAGGAAGAAGGAACTCGTGCATCGCTGAAGCATATCTCGTGCAATCATGGTTGATTCTTTGCCTGTCTTTGAGAGGTGATATTGGTGGAATTGGGAAAATATGTCTATTGTTCTCGTTTTGGCTTTTTTATACCCATAGGGCAATGTCTCGTACGTACCCGGTATTAGTCTGCGTTTTTTTATAATGGAAATTATACTTCTTTTCTTCATGTTTCGTGACAAGATTATGATCCTAAGTTCTGTAAATGTTGTGTGGCGTGCTAATGGATATTTTTTTCACTGGAGTGATTGACGATCATTTGCTACAAACTATTGAAATTTAACTTTTGGCTTGCTGTACAATTCAGTGTGAATCCATGAATTTTGCATATATAAGTGGTTGATTTCGTGTCGGAGTCGTAGATTTCTAAAGCAACTCCTTGTCTATCAATTATACCAGTAGCTTTTATACTTTAATTAACATGCACTCTTTAACCGACTTATCCTGTTACCCAGTGTTGCTAGACACATACACTACAGGATGGCCTGAAAATCTCCATACACATGCACGTATTTCATCTCTATATAAATAATACTTTCAGTTATATTTCCGAAACATCCACATGTGCACCTCTATTATCCCTGCACAACTTCATATCCCACCATGTCCTCCTACTCATAGGTTAATATAGTCCTTAACTCGAAATCTGGACACTAGGTAGTCCCAGTCTTAATAAGAACAAGTATTAACCCTTGTCCTTACGATGTAACACAATGTAAAAATACACGATGTAGCATCTTTTACTAGAGGGGGTCCAATGAACTCCACGATTATTATTTCTAATTTTTTATTTCTTATGTGTTCAAGAGATAGTAATTTAGGCCTCCTATACACGGTAGAATAGATCCTAGGAAATCTCTTACGATTTTTTCCCTAGAGTCAAAATCTCAACGTGTATGGTATCAGATCGCATGTCATTTCCTATATTCGGAACGATCCTATGAGATTTCTCTTGTTTAGGGCACGCTCTATTTCGGAATGAAAATTCATAAGATTTCGATTTAAGAGACTTCAGGTGAGAGAAAGTCAAAAGAAAAAAGAAAAAAATACTAGACAAAATGAAGTGTGATGCATATTCTGATAAATTATGAATAAACACTGGAATAAATTTAAGATTTGTACTCATATATTTTAAATTGCAATATGTATGAGTCGTCCCTTTAAATGACCAACAACTTTTGATTGCATGATATGATATTAGTTTGAGGTTTTGCTAATTCTTTCGTACATTTATCAAATAATTCTTTTACATTTTTCTTTTCTCATTGATTTCTAGTAATAATTTTTGTAAATAATCGGTATCATAATCTTTTCTTTTTCCATATACAATTCTTCTTCTATATTTTCTGATCTTTCTCCAAGTTTCTTTCCTAAACACTTAATTAAAATATTTAAACTATCTTATTTTCTAATGTTCTTTTATAGAAATGACAATTTTCAGCAGATTTAAATACATTTTTCTCTTGTCTGTTACAAAATGCATTAGGTTTATATGTATTATATATATTTTATATTTTTATAGCATCTTCCTATAACTTCTCTACAACTGCATTTGCTACATCATCACCTATGTATTCAACAGGTTCCCTTTTATTTAAAAAAAATGAAATTACTTTTAACATGGTAAGTAAAACTGTGGTGTTCATGTCCTTGATAAAGGATTTGAAGAAGACCTTTCTGGATCGGGTTGACATGTACTAATTTGTTTTTTTATTATTGATTCAGCCAGCTATTATTGTGAATGGAAATCTCAAAGTGCGTTTTTGAAAATGAATTGAAATATTTTATCTCATTCTTTTGGTAGTATTATTTTTGCAGCAGAATATCATCCACTACTTCTTCATGTTTAGTACTTTTAATAACTGTTCTGATTCAAAAATGCTTAGCCAAACATCCTTCACATAAAAATCTCTTAAGTTCATCTTCAGTTATTTGTTTGCCTATATGTTTTCATAAATCTTTTATCCAACAATAATTTTTCCTTTTAACTTTTAAATATAACAAACGAACACATTTTTCTTTCTTTCCTTTTGTAATTCTAAGTGGAATGATAATTTCTTTTATTAAATACAAACACACCCATGAAAATATTAGTTCTTTTTTCCTAACTTCCTTATATCTGTATTTTAAATAGAAAAAAGAATACATTTAAAACTTTTAAAAATTCATCCTTATAATTTTCATATTTAGAAACTCTTTCTGCATTGTATTAACAGAATACAACTTACAAGATTGACCATAAGAAACGTTTATGAGCTTTATTCTTAATATTAACACATGCTCTTCTTTTCCTTATTACATTGGAAACTTATATATAAGAAGAGCCATTTATTGAAACATAATCTTATTAACTATTAATTCTAAAAAAATCTATAACATCCGTCCTGATCCTATTCTTAGAAATTCTTCTATTTGTATTCTCAGTTTATTCATAATGTTTGTGTAAAATTCATTCAAGCCTGTAAATTCAAGTACGATTTCTTGAATTCTTGAAATGAATAAATTTTACTAAGTCATGAACTATGAAACGCATCCCATCTTTGATCAAATTTGATATGATGATAAAGGCTAATGAGCTTTGTACACATTCGAGCATAACACGGAATATTATGGTGTACAGATTTTTAGTTTCGAAGTTATTGCCCTTCGAATTTGGGTTTGAACTCAATCAGGAAATTTCACTAAAGGCAGTGGATGGAACTCATCCAATCCTTACCAAATTTGTCATGGTGGTAGACCATCATCATGTTATTATGCATATGAAGTATTGATATGTTCAAATCTTTCGTCCTCGAGTTATCTGCCAGCAAAGCTGAGGTTTGGACTTACTCAAGTACAAAACTCTAGCCATTAACTCAAAAACCAAATTCCTGCACATTATGGTGTTACACACACTTATTAAGCTTATTAAATTCTACCAACGTTACAAATTTGCTTAAGTAGAGACATTTAATTCCCGAGTTATTAACCAAATTTGGAGGTTGGGATGAACAAACCTGTTATAGGAACTGAGTGCAGTGTGTATTTATATTCAAGATTTGTTAAAAATTGAAGAAATACATGCATTTTTCCGCTAGAAGTAAATTTACTACTTAAACAACATGGGCCTTATGCAGTCATTTTGACGTATGATTAGTGTCATACTAAAGGGCTGATTACTGCAGGAAACATATGTTAGTCGAAATCTTTAGTATGATACTAATCACATGTCAGAATGACTCTGCATAAGTCCCCATATGTTTTGTTTAACACTCAAGTCTCGGTCCGATTGTTTAAGCTGAAACTAGACAGAGACAAGAGAGTAAATTCCCTTCAGCTTGAAAGAAAATATTTATCGACCACTTTACTTAAAAAAAAAAACTCAATTTTCATTAAATATTTTTTTAAACTTTATTTAATGCTTAGCAATTTGGATCATGTTTCAGAAGTAACTTCCATAAAAGATGAAAACAAATCTTAAAATGGTGAGAATTTCCATTGAGGCTTAAGAATTAAAGTCTGTGACAAACATCTTGGCATTTCAGCTAAACGAATAAAATGCAAGCTCTGACGCGACGTTGCCGAGTGCTAAGGAGTTTGGCTATGGCTAAGGAGACGAACATAGCGCGATCAGGTGGCAGAGGATAGACGTGGATGTGTACAAAATAAACGTGACAATACCGTTGGCCTCTCATTTGCTAGCAGCATTTAAAGGGAACTTGGAGCGCCGCCTTCAAATGCCAAGATGTTTGTCACACCGTTTAGTTTCAGTTTCTTTCGGTAGGAATTTTTCAATAATAAGACGTTGCAAACTTTCAATTCACTCTTCACTATACTACACAAATAGTTTATACTATCTCATTAAATTAATTAGCACATTATTTTCTTTAAATTAACAACTATAATTTTCTAATTTTAATTAGATAGTAATTTAAAATAATTTAAAACAAAATGTTTTATCAACAAAAACAGTGTATTTGATTATAAATAGAAAAGTTTGTAACCACCAATTCGTACACAAGGGGGTACGCCGGACTATAAGTTAATTCTAGACTAAAAAATACAAGATAAAAGCTCACGCTTGCAACCCTGAGTTTATCCATATATTGGCATTAAATTGCGAGTTTCTTCACTGAATGACATAAACTTATTTTAATAAAATAACGTGTTCGCTTTTTACAAAAAAAAAAAAAGCTTTTTTCCACACTATATCAGATTTGGTTCTATAGTTTCCATTATTATGGCGAATTGCGCTACAAAATTTAACAGATTTTTGTTTACGTGACAATATATTCAAATGTCAATTATTATTCATGTAATGCCCCGGCAAAATACAATAACAAGAACAGATGTATATTTCAGCCGCATTCATTCTAGCTCTTTATGAAGACAAAACACCTTGGTTCAAATTTTTGAAAAATAAATAATAAATTATCAATTAATCTATATTTGTACTATTATATAAAAAAGAGTAAAGTGATTCTACTTTCCCACGTTATATTCATAAAACTAGCCTTTGGCTAGCTGGGGACTCCGCCTCCGAATCTTCGCATTTGTTGTGCCTACGGCCTCGAATCTCTTATTTATCAGTCTTTGCATCAGTTCGTCCATTTCCTCTTAATATTTCCTTCAATTTAGCCAGCTGGGAGCTTTGCTTAGCCTATGTTTGCTTACCCAATGGCCTTGCACCTCTTCAACCCACAGTTCTACCGAGTTTAAGTTTATTTTCCTATTTCAACTATCTAAAAGATAAGATTTTGTATCCTAAGAAAACGCCCATTTAAATAACATGGGGATTTCTATATCCACATTTAGATCCCTTAAAAACTAAAAATATTCACTTTTGGCAATTTTCCTATGGGTTAGTCCCAGAAGGCTACAATCACGCCACATTTCATAATTCTAATCATGCTGGAAGTGCTTAAATATTTTGGGGTGTAGAAAATGTTTCATATATAAATAATATGGGAAAGATTTTTCAGTTCCGCATAAAACCACTTTAAAGTTGGAATTTTTAATTTTTGTTATTTACTTAGGTAACGCTAACGAAAATGAACAAGCATATTGAATTTCAAGTTTTTATTCCAATTCCAAGTATCTAAAAATACGAGATTATAGATGCAAAAAAGGTCCATTTAAATAACACGGGGACTCCCTAAAAATTAAAAAAAAAATCTTTCAGTTTTGGCAATTTTTCTGTGAGAGCTCTATAAAGCTACAATCATTCCAAATTTCAACTTTCCACGTCAACCGGAAGTGCCTGTTATTTTATGTCATTAATGTAGTTTCATGTATAGTTAGGATTAGGATAGGATACCCAATGTGAGAATCTGTCTTGTGAAGATTAACAACCCAACATCATAGGTTGCTAGTTTGCGATTAAATTGGTCAATTACCCTGTTATTCGAAACATATGCATAAGTCAAACAAGAATATTTAATTTGTATAAACCTCTCTTTTTCCATTCTTAATATTCCGTTGTCTGAGGGGGCTTTTTGCGTTATTTATTTCTCACCCAAAATGTACTTCCTAGCTTCCTGCTTCCGTATTATACTAGCTTTGGTTTTATTTACAAGCCTTCAGATCTTTTGACATATGATGCAAATACTTTAATGCATACACAAAGAAGATGTTAATGCTGTAGGTGAGTTTACCATAACCCCGACACTGAAGATCTGAAGGGGTGGTAGGAACACGACTTTATCGTTTGCGGGTATTTCCCTGCGAATGTCAATGGCTTCCGTTTTGCACTGCCACTCTTTGCCACTGAAGAGTCAACAGGAATGTTTTGAAGTACCCTCTTAATGTATTGAGATTTACTATTGTTATTTTTAAATAAATAAAAAAGTATTCTTTAAAGTATTGCTTGCAACTACAAGTGCCATATTGGCTTAGTCATCTAATAAAAGTTATTTATTTCTACTAGTCATGAGAATGGGAAGTAAGAAAAATACAGTTGAAAATGCTCGAACAGCATTGCCAGAACGAACTTAAAAAGAATTATTTTTTTTCAAAGTTTATATGAAATTATATATTAAACTTATTTGATTAAATTCAATAGATAATGCAATATAGATAATTATATTAATATAAATTATAATTGTAATAAAATAATTGAAAAATTATAATACAAATTTTAGACAATTAATTAAATGAAAAAATATGAAAAAAATATGTAATGTTATTTAAATTATTTAAAAGTTTAAATTGAAATAACTAATGAAATAATAATTATTGAATCAAAAACTAATGACGTAATAATTATTGACTCAATAACTAATGACGTAATAATTATTGAATCAATAACTAATGACGTAATAATTATTGAATCAATAACTAATGACGTAATAATTATTGAATCAATAACTAATGACGTAATAATTATTGAATCAAAAACTAATGACGTAATAATTATCGACTCAATAATTAATGACGTAATAATTATTGACTCAATAACTAATGACGTAATAATTATTGACTCAATAACTAATGACGTAATAATTATTGAATCAATAACTAATGACGTAATAATTATTGAATCAAAAACTAATGACGTAATAATTATTGACTCAATAACTAATGACGTAATAATTATTGAATCAATAACTAATGACGTAATAATTATTGAATCAATAACTAATGACGTAATAATTATTGACTCAATAACTAATGACGTAATAATTATTGAATCAATAACTAATGACGTAATAATTATTGAATCAAAAACTAATGACGTAATAATTATTGAATCAATAACTAATGACGTAATAATTATTGACTCAATAACTAATGACGTAATAATTATTGACTCAATAACTAATGACGTAATAATTATTGAATCAATAACTAATGACGTAATAATTATTGAATCAATAACTAATGACGTAATAATTATTGAATCAATGTTGGCATTATCAATACCAATATGATCTCTCTATGACTTACGGTTCCCGAGATATGACTTCTTAAATCTCCCGAAATCGGAACTTTTTTTGGGCCAATATCTCGGGAACGGTAAGAATGGCACTTAAAATTCCATTACTTCTTTCAAATAGTTTTTGATGCTGCATCGAATGAAGGGCTCAAAATTAAAAAAAAAATCCCAAATAACACACACACACACACACACACACATATACATACATTACACAGACATAGAGAATTCAGTTACAAACTTTTTAAGTTCGTTGAATATTTGTATGAAATTACTATGTATCGGAACTCGTACTTAACGAATACCTTGTAACAAGATTCTTTAAGGAGCTCCTTCGTGGCTAAGCGGTTAGCGTACGCGCCTTTGGCGTGGGAGACCGGGTTCGATTCCCGGTGGGAGCTCCTGTGGTTCGGATTCCACGTTAATCAGTAGGTCCACGTCTCATATAGCCTCGCTGCTGAAAGGGACGTTAAACTCAAAATCAACTCAATAAGATTTTTTAAGTTAAATATAATGTAGGCTATAAGTCACTTGAGCAAAATATTGATATATTGCCAATTTGTAAAACGTAACCAAAGCATTAACTGTACTAGTTGTTCCTTCCAAACCTTAGAATCGTTGTATACTACCTAGGTATATGTCAAAATCATGCTCAATTAAAAGTTGTAACTGTTTACATTAAGTTATTATTAATATTATTATTATTATTATTATTATTAATAATAATAATAATAATATTATTATTATTATTATTATTAGTTTTCACCGAGTAACATGCGGTTACACAAATATTAACACTCTGTCTTCTCCTTTCGTCTGGATAAATGGCAAAGCACTTCATGTTCAACATCATTAATATCCATTCGCTAATAATTAAATTGAAGCAATACAGATTAAGATACAATTAAATTGTCACAATATATTACTGTAAGACATACACAAATATTAATGATCATACTTAAATATGGGTATGGCCTTTGTCTTATTAATAAATAGCAAAGTACGTTCATTTTCAACATCATAACCCTCCATTTTCAAATAATTAAATTCTTCTCTGATCAACGATAATATGTTCTGGGAAAATTCCTAGAAGAATTTGCGACTTTTAGAAACATAGTGAAATGGGTAAAAGAATAAGGCGATGAAAATCTGCAATTGAAGAAAAAGATAGAAAGGCTTCTTCTTCCTTCTACAATGTATAATATAAGTAATTATAATTGAATCGGGAGTAGCAAGCAAGGATCTTATAAAATAGAGGATCTGCCCTTACAACAAAATCTTGAAGCCATACGTCACAGTTTCGCCACCCCTTCTCTGCCCACTCCGCCCAATAGGATCGCAATGTTTTGAGCCAACAATCATGGCGGAAACGAAAGTAGCCAATCAGACGATGGTGGAAACGAGAGTAGCCAATCAGACGTGACGATGCTCGGTTGTTTTTTGGCTTCATCGATTTAAGGATGACGATACATATGGGCAGATCCTCTATTTATAACATCCTTGGTAGCAAGCTTCTATCTTGCGACTCAACTGACGTTTTGTGAGTCTATGTCCTCATGCGTCTTTTCCGTGGAAATTCTCGTAAA